>NC_068984.1:72263001-72270241 GCF_001194135.2 Octopus bimaculoides
ATATATAAACAGAATAGACACTCGTGGCGACACTCAAGAGACGGTTGCACGATATAAGAAAGAATTCACACTACAGAGTGTTCAATTGCGTAGAAATACTCGTAGGCTGTCACACATTAAAATGATAGAAACAATCGTATTTGATCTCACCCGTTTATGTTCCTCTCTTTATCCATAGACATATGTGCCTTTGCCTGTGCTCATGTATGCGAATATGTATGTACGTAATAAATTTCGTTCACACACACATATATGTATGTATATATGTATGTATATATGTATGCATGTGTGTATGTATATATATATTCAGAGAGATAGACAGACGTGGTAATTCTAATGTCACACCATGGAAGGAAAAAGTTAGAGAAAAGCCATATATCCAGCTTGTAATGCAGTCTAGGTGAGGTATGGTTCTGTTTTCTTATTTGTATGAATCCCAGTGTGTGATAATGTCTATATCACATGCCTCGAAACAATATTGCATTCTCTAAAACCATAGGTTGTCTTTTGCATTATTAAATCGGATAAGTGTTTTGTATTCCCAAGTCGCTCTAAGTTGCAGATATGAAGATAGATGGAAAACTTTAGAAATTACTTTTATATCTTCTTTAATTTCTACGTCTAAATAGATTTATACTTGTATGTTTGTATTCTCAGTTTGTGCTTGACATATAGTTGAAATGCACATGTGTATACGCGTGTATGTGTGTGTGCTTTTATTTGTGCCATTCTCTATACATATTTCACTGTGTTTTGCACATTAAATATGAAATTGTCTCAGGAAACAAGTGTTGTATGTTTCACTGGCATATTTCTTGAAATATAATATTTCTCTTCCTACAAACTTCCAGCATCTCTGGGACAACATTTATTTTATAATCATTAAATTTTGAAGTCCGAGCACGTTAACATAATCTAATCGCTCACCATGACTTGTAAGGTATCTCACCTGTCAGATTTCATCAATATATAACGACTACAAAAATATTAGACGCAGATCACGCAGTCGCTTCACAACAAGCGCAGCTACACATATATATCCATTATCATAACACAATACTATAAATTCGGTAAAGAATTCTTCCTAAACGGATAATTCATTATTTTTCCATTTAGTTTCAATATTTCAGCTTTTGTTCGTGTTTTAAATCTTCGATTTGTAATGACAACACACAGAGTTCTTCAATACATACTTCTATGGATTAACGTCGTGTAAAGTAAACAGCAAGTAGTCAGAATATATGACTAAAGATGGAAAGAGGATTTGCAAATCCTACAACAGATTTAACTTTAATATTTATACGATTAATTGTTTTCGTATTATGTTTACGTATTAACTGTCGTTATTTCAGTCAGTTTATCTTACTCTTCAATTGATGAAAATTTGTGTATAGCTCTCTGGTCTTCCGATGTTAGCTTCACATCTTGGTACCGTGTTCGATATGACTGCGCAGGTCGTTTTTACTTTTACACTATAACCCTAGAATCATAAACACACGCACGCCCCCCCCACACACACACACATACACACAAAAACTACCAGACGCGCAGAAGCACGTCCCTAGAACAGGAATGGATTAGTGAAATGCTTTTGTTTAAATGTAGATGTAAAATAAATATTTTCCGCAACTAATTCCAGTTATAATCGACATCATTTTCATTATTTTACTTCGCCTGTTAGAGATGATGGCGGTGGCAACAACGGCTTTAGAAGTGGTGACGTTTGTGGTGAAACTAGTATTGTTGTTGGTGGGGTGGGGGAGCGAGTGATGGTTATAGAGCTAGTGCCTTTGGGTGTTGCACTGGTTTACTTTTGCCTCAGAATAATATTTAATATGTAGGATTACATTTTGATGCATGGTACTTATTACGATTTTTCCTTAATTTTTTTTCTTAATGGGATTGTGCATCTTTTAGAGCATTCATGTTCAGATCCTTCTGAACTTTATTCAAACGACATGGCATGTTTTCATGCAAATTTGCTTTCTCCACTCTAGCATGCCGAGTGTTTATGTAAAATTTAATTTTCTGGTTTGTTTTATCAATAGCTACTCAGCCCGCAGATAAATTAATTTCCCATCGTCTTGTCCTGTGTACTTCTAAAATAATATTCGTATTTAACACTTTCCGTATGTGATACTTCATCTATAGTTTACTGATGGTTATGAATACTAACAAAAGATAATGTTTAAATATATTATAGTTATCTTAAAATCATTGCCGTAAATGTAAATATGAATGTGGATGATCATTATAAGAGGAATATGAGGTGGTGAGCTGGCCGAAGCATTAGCACGCCATGCAAAATGCTTAGCGGCATTTCGTCCTTCTTTAATTTCCGAGTTCAAGTTCTGCAGAGGTTGACTTTGCCTTTCATTTTCTTTGGGGTCGATAAAATAAGTGTTACTTGAACCCTGTTATCGATGTAACCGACAGACTACCTACTCTGAAGTTGCTGGCCATGAGCCAAAATTTGAAACCAATATATGAGGGAATATGGGTACACACTTAATCAAATAATATATGATCAGATCAATGGATTAAAACTACGATAACATTATTGTACTACCATAAAATAGTGTCTGATGATCTTATAAAACTTTAGGGAAATATCTCCTTTTCTTAAATATAAGACACGAAATACTCAAACATTCCGCAGAAATATATTTTTATCCCTAAACCATTCTAAAACTTAGTTTTTCAGACATTCAATATAAATTTTTACAAAATATATATTTCTTTATGCACTCATTCTTATATGAATATTTTTACATTCTGCTTCATTTTGCTGCTGCTACCTGCTGCTGCTGCTGCTGCTGCTGCTGCTGGTGGTGGTAACATTACTTAGAGTTAAAAGCTAAATGCCTTGACCAAAGACACAATGCTGCAATGCTGTCATATTAAACCGGCAGCCATAGAATGTCACCGTAGATGTTGAGATCATTCTCTCTTGATTGTAAATGTTTTAATTTAATGGTATTCCTGA
Organism: Octopus bimaculoides; assembly: GCF_001194135.2. Classification (NCBI taxonomy): domain Eukaryota; kingdom Metazoa; phylum Mollusca; class Cephalopoda; order Octopoda; family Octopodidae; genus Octopus; species Octopus bimaculoides. The sequence goes on from NC_068984.1 coordinate 72,265,988, forward strand.
GTCACAACCAAGTAGTTTAGTATGTATGATCCATATGTCATGTGAAGTAAATGTGTGATGCAAATGTCAAATTTGACTTAGTTGGCGCGATAATATTGAGCGTTAATGACATAAAAACAGACACAATGGAAATATGTAGCCACAGGTAATTTCAGATAGACCTGACATATGATCAATATTTCCCCAGGCATGGGCATGAACACTTTTAACTCTGGATGACATTAGCATAAGGAATATGATCTGAGTTGTTTAATTGCTGAATTTTTCAGACCAAGTAAACGCACGTAGCATCAATACAGTGAAACTGACAACGTAAATATATTCATATTACAATGAATATATAAAGAAATAAATATTTTCTAAAAGCATTTATTGGATGTCTGAAAATAGAACAAAACACTTTGATAGATACTGACTCTAAATAATGCTTTAAAAAAATTTGAAATATGTCATTTTTTTATCCTCGATACTCAAAATTTTCTCTGTATCACTTGTATCAAGACATCCCCCATATCCCAACAGCATCACGTGAATTCCCAGCTATGTACAACAACATAGGTATATAGAAATGCAAGTCATTACCAGACTTTAAGAAAGTATAACCCTCGTATCATTATTTACCGACTAAGCATCTTTGAGATGCGAGGATTAGCTCACGGCTGAAAATATAGAGGAAATTATGTAAATTTCCTGTCAACTTGCATTTGTAGAAAGTTTTGCCAATTTTATGTAAATTGCTGATTTGGGACTCAAGCTAGTCAACAAGAATGTCATGAGGATCTTCATTTTGCTGCGCGTGATGCGCTTCCAGCTTCTAATTCTACGCTTCTCCTAACTATTTCAATCTACTTATGAACGCATTTATTGTGTTTCGTTTTATTTCTATAATAATTTACAATATATGCAATATAAAAGAACTTACTGAGAAGCTCTTCTGTATCTTCTATGTTTTACATCTTTACTTACAACCTACAGGTATGGAGAAATGATCACAAAATTATATAAGTATGTTTTGGTACATAAGTAATTTATAAACATTTAAATATAAATCTATGCAAATACATATTTATATGTATGATGACTGTTGTCCACATAATAAAAGTCACAAAACATTGATACCGAATGTTTAGATGAAGAACTGGACACCTCTCTCCGGCACAAATATTCTGTTCCCGAGCAGCATGTATAGGAAAATCCAACCACAACCAATTCCTTTTTATTTCCTCTGAATACATGGCAGATTTCTCGATACATTCCATCTGATAATCACGAAGAAAATTATTTTTTTATTGATATTTATCCTTCATCGTCTTCGGTTTATTTTCACTGCCATAACTGGTTACAACAGTAAAACAAGCTTATTTATTTGTAATGAGTCTTCGTTTTATAAATTAAACAATGTTTTTTCGTAGAGTTCGGGTAAGATATTTTTCATGCGCTATCCACTTCTCGCAACTTTACTTAACATGCCGTATACTTTTACTTTTAATATCACTGTTATATCATGTTTATTTATTCTTACGATCACCGATAAACGCTAGTAATTTTTGCAAGCAAGGCCAGAGGCTACATTCCTCTCATCACATCTGTATAGGATCAAGGAAGCAGAGAATTCGCTTGCACAAATGGAGGCACATTTTTCAGCGAGCAATATGTGCTCAGAATTGTATGAAATGAATTTGTTGATATATGTTCCTCTGCTAGCCTCAATTGGTGAATTAAAATGTTATATTAAAGGTCCTTTTGGTACTATTTCGTATATTGAAGTAAAACGGAGAATAGTAAAGCATGTGCAATTCGCTTGAAATTTTAGGTGAATAAAGAGAGATAAGTAACCTCCGCAACTATATGCATGAGAATGCATACATAAAACATACAAATCTGCACATACATACATAAATACATACATACATACATACATACATACATACATACACAAATACTCTATTGCTGATGTTGAAATTCAGATGAAGGAGTCTTGGATCTAGGTGAGGAAACGGGACTTTCTCTATTGGCAAAAAATCTTGAAATAAACTGAATAATGACATACGTATATATCAGAGTAAGCACATACATGTGAAACGAGGTGGAAAAAAACAATACTCGAATGCCGAAGATTGAGTAATATGCCTTATTTATAAAGCAGCAAAGACACCACGAAAGCTGCTACCGTTCGTTGGGACGTTCTCTGCCCGACGAAAAGGAACGTAAAACTTTGAGTAACAGTTTTTGTAATTTTTACAGAATCTTTACTATACTATGTGTGTGTGTGTGTGTGTGTGTGTGTGTGTGTGTGTGTGTGTGTGTGTGTGTGTGTGTGTGTGTGTGTGTTTGTGTATGCAAGTATGTGTATATATATATATATATGTATGTATGTATAGACCTTTGTTATTTTGCTCTGTATCATAAGTTAAGAACTCTTCATAATATGAATCATAAGACTATATAGATTAAACATTATTAATGCCGACTTCATTTTCCCAGGCATAATGGATCTAGAACTACCTATTCTATGCACCCAGTGACAATACAATATGTGCGAGCAATTCCAGGGAAATATTTCGTGTGCTTATTACTAACAAATCAACTGTATGCGTGCATTCTAGATACCCCGTTGAAGATTATTTTATTATCTTTCTTAAGGAAATCATATTTGAAAGGGAAAACAGGCACGGTGAAATATCAACAAATTTACAGATGGTAGTTATTTTCAAACCATAGAGTGGCCGAAAAATATTATAGTAATATTTTATTCTTTGAATAAGATATTACTAGAATATGTTATTCTAGTAATAAAATATTACTTTGAATGAAGGCACTATGCTTCCGTGTATTAAATGGAAATTATTTTTGTGTTTATAAGCCATGTTAAGTAAGTATATTTCTACTTTTGAATAAGACTGTGAATTTTATATTCGTCAGAATAATGCGATTTACTTTCTGGGCTTTAATATAGTATAAAGCCATAGCTATATAAATGAAATAAAGTCACCTGAACTTTTTGGGCTCTGATATGGAATGCAACCATAGCTACTGATAAAGTATATAAATCATAACGTTTTAAATTACTTCCAGGATATTTTGATATTTTGTATGGAAACATTCGATGCATCTAAAGAATTGTACGGCGGAAATATGAAAGTTATTTAATTTGGACAACATAAAATATATATTTAATTAATAGTACATTACGTGGCGGAATAAATGTTATTGTGTTCTTACTGTTCTATCGGTTACCGATATACAAAATGTATTTTCAGTACGTGTATGTGTGAGGGAATGTGGCTGTGAGGTAAGAAGCTTCGTTCTCATTGGCATGATTCCGGGTTCAGTCACTCTGTGTGGAACCTTGTGCAAGTATCTTGTCTTATAGTTTCGTGCCGGCTAAAGCATTGCGAGTGAAAAATTCAATGGAGCCCGTCATGTGTGTATGTGTTTGTGTGTGTATGTGTGTGTATGTGTGTGTGTGTGGGTGTGTGTGTGTTTGTGTGTGTGTGTGTCTTTGCGTGTGTCTCTTTGTGCCTGTGCTTGACAACGTGTGCGTTGGTGAGTTTACGTTCCCGTAACCTTGCAGATCGGCTTAAGAACCCGATAGAGTAAGTACCGGTACTAGAAGTTAAAATAAATACTGGGATCGACTCATTCCACTGTAATTTGTTCATGGCTATATCCCATCCACCGTGGCCACAGCCTAATAACTGAAACATGTACAAGGTAAACGGTATATGCGTATGTATATATATCTATGTTGGTATAAGGTTGGGCTGAAAAGATAGTAGGTTCACTATGAAGGAATGCAGCTAGAGCTGTGAAATCTTGCATGCATTAGTTTCAACCCACCTTATTTATAACTTCTGCAAATTATAAAGACGATCATATTGAAGAGTTGCGGACAATTACGGAAGTAATTACGTCAGTAGCTGACAACAAAACCTGTGTATGATTAATTTTTATATTTTGTATCATTTCATTTGTCTTGCTGGCTTACGATCTGGTGTTTGCTGAATTTTCTTGGGAACAATCTTTTCTTCATCACGCACCGTTAGAAATGGACGCTAAAGTCTTTTAATTACCATAAAATCTTTTATTCTCGAAGATTTTAAGGTAGTAAAAAGGACCTTAGCTTCTATATCTAACGGTGTGTGGTGAGGCCTAAATCTGACTCCTTGTTATAATTATGTATATAATTATAAAATAATTTATATGTATATGTGTATACATATAAATATATATATATATATATATATATATATA
>NC_068984.1:72270893-72273945 GCF_001194135.2 Octopus bimaculoides
TATATATATATATATACGCATACGTACATATATATGTATACACATACGTACATATATATGTATATACATACACATATGCATACATACAACCATATATACACATATACATGCATGCATACACACACATATATGTATAAATACTAAGCTTTTCTCTTGCCTCTTTCGCCGTACTCTTAAAGGGACGTTGTTTCTTTCTCACTCAGTTTGCACTCGGAATTCTTTGAATTCATGGACCTGCTCTTAACGCTGTTACTATGAAACGACTTCTAGTGAAATGTGTAAATTTCTACCTATAATTCATTGACCATTACAATTTGAAAGCAATTTAATCCGGGAATACCTGTGTTGTATGTTACACAAACTGGAGTAAATAAGTAAGCGTTTAGTCAAAACTATTTTATTCATATATATTTCCGTCATAACTGCCATATTTGGTGTACGTTACCATGTATATATTTCTATTTGAAATTCCTACTCATTTGAATGTATTGAGGGGTTTTATGAACACGAATGTTCTTTCTCTCTCTCTCTCTCTCTCTCTCTCTCTCTCTCTCTCTCTCTCTCCATATATATAGATATACATATTGTGTTTGGGGCGAGACATATTGTTTTAATGCTTTATTATCTAACACATTCATCACTTCGGTTTCCACTCAATTATTATTTATATTTTATCTTCAAAAGGTTTTCTTTGAGCATGCAACATTATCAATGAAAGCTGACTGTTCGTTATTAGAGCTTGCGTTTTTTTCTCTGTTTCTGCGCATGCATGTGTGTCAGAGTCCATATGTGCTTGCGTATGCACATTATATGTATGCATGTATGTATGTATGTATGTATGCATATGTACATATTTGTGTGTATATGCATATATGTATGTGTGCGTGTGGGTATGTATGCATTCTGCATATTCATGTGAACATGAGTTCACATAATCTTGCCAGATACGAAAAATATACAATTATAGTTAAGGGATACTGGAAATAACCAGCACCTGCGCTAGAAGTAGATGCCAAATACCTACACTTCACTCTAAAATTTGTTCTCTATATTCAATATATATTGAATATAGTGAACAAAGTTTAGAATGGATTGTAAATATTTGATATCTACTGGTTATTTCCAGTAGCTCTTAACTATAATTATATTGTTATAATTATATACGTAAAAAAATTCACGTTACCTATACAGTCATTTTATTCACTAGGCTACTGATGAAATCATTTTTATGATTATATCCTTGTCTTACCTCGTCTTATAAGTTTATAAGTGTGTGTGCATATATATATATATATATATATATATATATATATATAATGCTGTCTTCGTATATGTATTCAGAAAAATGCACTTTTATAAATACAAACACTACTTCAAATGTAGACACACACTCACGTGCACACACACACACACACACACACACACACACACACACACACACACACACACACACACACACACACACACACATATATATATACACGCAGAAAGAGAGATAGAATGTGTATACAGGACGGAGCTATGCTCATTCGGAAATAGGGTTCAATTAGATATTCCTTTGTGAACCTATTTTAAAAGTAATCTTTGACAGATAACTAGTTGGGTGATATGCAATTAGTGTTTTCGGGGAGGGAGAGGTTTCCCAGAATTAGCTAAGTGAAATTATAATTTAGAGCTCAGTGAAAGTCATGTATTTAGTTTATATCGTTAAGAAAAATAGTAATAAATGAGAGAAAAATAGAGAAAGAGGGTGAGGTTTAGTGTGGTGACGTATAGACCTGCCCTCCCACATAAACTCAGTTATTTAAAAAATTCTTAATTTCCCAGATGTTTTGAAAATTATATCACATGAATCAGCAGAAAATTATTCCCTCACTACCATTGATGAAATATTCAACGAAAGAAATCTAGAAATATGTTCTCATACCTTATGAGAATATAATTTCAGGTGTTCGTCAATTTTGCAACGAATTGTAAGAGATATATGAATATGTAAAACAACTTTTCAATTTGTATTACATTAAATATAAGAAATTCTTTTTATAAGAAATCAATATCTTCTTTTAATTCTATATTCTAGCAGGTAGTAATCGGGGACTAACTGAATGTGCTCTTATATTCTCATGTGTCCAGTTAATGATAAAAACCATAACATTGTTTGGGTGTTTATAGCTGAACAAATATTACTTATACACACGGACAAACAAATACACGCACACACATACACACACACTCATACACACACACACTCACACACACACACACACAAACACACACACACACACATATATATATATACCGATAGATAGATAAAGATATAAATGATGGAGAAATATTATGTTGATATTTATTCAACAATAAACATCAAAATATCAGGACAAATTTGCTTCAGTAATTCCAAAACATGTAAATAGCATATATTATCGTATTTAATAATAAATAAGCTACTTACATGCCTGCATTAATTCGAAATACAAAACGTTCATTCACGATAATGCAGAATATGGGTTACCGCTTCGGGCGAAATTGTTTAAACGTTAAATACACATCGACTTTACTATATTGGGTTGGCAAGACTGTAATTTCGTTTTTTTCTTTTATAGTGTGAAATAAAAATCGATTATATATTTTGTTCGATATTTTCCATTTTGCCATCTTTCTGGCAACTTCATGATTCCGCGCTCATAGAACTTTTGGTTGTAACTCTATATATTTGGGAAAACCGAAATTACTTTCTTGCCAACCCAATACCTTCTAAACTTTATAGGATATACTCACTCTGCGTTAAGATTTAAAAAACGAACTACGACTTTTCTGATAAGTTAAAGGGAATTTAAGTAATATAGTGTAAAATGAATATCGTATAAACATTATTAGTATTCAGAAAATGACCAAGCATGAATTATCATTATACTATACATGGTGTATTTAACTATATAGATAGATAACTATACAAACATTTATATTTATATATGTATATATATCCATCTGTCTCTCTCTCTCTCTCTCTCTCTCTCTCTATATATATATATATATATATATATATATATAT
>NC_068984.1:72273955-72278226 GCF_001194135.2 Octopus bimaculoides
GTGTGTGTGTGTGTGTGTGTGTGTGTGTGTGTGTATGTATATATGTATACACACATCTACACATGTACAGGCATACACACTCATGCATATATATATATATATATATATATATATATTCAGAATTTGAGAAACCTATATCCACGTAAAGGATTGTTAGAAACAATACTGATGCCAACTGGGTTTAACCAAATATATTGATAGGATGAAAATATGTAAATATTATCCTCAGATACGTTATTTTGTATCTCAAGACTAAAGTACACTTATTTTTCATGAAGACATCTAACAATATACAGATTATTGCATCTTTTAAAGTCATAATTATTGATAATTCTTAAATATTGTTATATCGAAACATAAATGTGTATGTAGAGTATCTTTTTCTTTTTGATATTTTGGGTTATTTTGTTGGTTGGGGCGGTTCCATTCATTCTCTTATAGGTATAGTTTGTCATATTTTAATTTGCATTTCATTTCCAATCGTAATACAAATAAAACAAAAACAAACATCTTTTTAATTTTTCTTCTCCATTTTCGTTTATTGAATTTTTAATTATATATACATTTATATTTATGAAAATTTGTTTTGGAGTTTTAAAATGCACGTGAATCTCCAAACGTGTAGCCTCTTTTAAATCTTGCAATAGATTTATTCAAATACCAAACAGTTTGCGAAAATGTTTTGCTAATCAATGGTAAAAATAAATATATAAAGGGTTGAGGAGAGTCTAAAATTACAAGGTGAAATTTGGAAAAAAAGAAAACATGTTTAAACGATCAACTATCCATGTGTTCACAGAAATTTCAATAAGATTGACTGTAATATTAGTGTATATGTTGGATAAACATCATAACAAATATACATGATTGAAAATGCGATCATATTAAGTTTAAAAATAAGGGGCAAATAAGAAAAAAAAGATGGAGTGAAGTACAAAAAGTTTTTTTGTTTCCAATGTATTTGGTAATGCTTGTCGTTCTTTTCTCAGTTGCAGTCGAAGTGCATGTGTCTCTTAACCTAGTCCGAAGTGTTTTAAGTCCAAATGTTTTAATATTTATGTATGCGTATGTGTGTGAGGTGGGGGGGGTCGTGTGTGTGTGCGCGAGTGCGAACGTATGCATGTATGTATTCTTTTACTTGTTTCATTCATTTAATTGCGGCTATGCCGGAGCACCGCCTTTAGTCGAGCAAATTGACCCCAGGACTTATCCTTTGTAAGCCTACTACTTAGCATATCTGTCTGTTTTGCCGAACCGTTATGTTACGAGGACGTAAACGCACCAGCATCGGTTTTCAAGCGATGTTTGGGCGACAAACAGACAAATACACACACACACACATACATACATACATACATATATATATATATATATATATATATACGACGGCTTCTTACACTTACCGTCTACCAAATCCACTCACAAGGCTTTCGTCGGACCGAGGCTAGAGTAGAAAACACTTGCCGAAGGTGTCACACAGTAGGACTGAACCTGAAACCATGTGGTTGGTAAGCAAGCTACTTACGACACAGCCACTCCTGCTCCAATGCATATATATTATGTTTTTATATTTCATGATCACCATGAGTGTTATATTCAGATTTGCATTCCCTAATTTGCCATTTTTCCATCAAATTCAATAGAAAAATCATCATCATCGTCGTCGTCGTCGTCGTTTTCTTCCTCGGCAGCGTCATCTTAGTGTCTCTCATGTAAAAATACATCCTCCCTACGCATATATACAACCCAAGCGCTATCTTCATTATCATCATCATCATGAAAAATGTGTGTGCTGGCTGAATCATTTGTCTATCGAACAATAAAACCCAAGCAGTGTTTCTTCCGACTCATTACTTTTACCTGTGCAGTATTGTGGTTTTTGTCATCGTCTAACACCCTACCTCTAAACATTTATGGTCCAGTCTCTAAATTGAAAGCAATATTTGCTTTCATCACACCCCATTCGTTTGCAGAACGAAAGCAACCAGGCATTAGGAAATTTGGCATGAGGAAATTTATAAATTCACTTATCAAATTAGAGTACATTATACACAAGCCGATAGAATTCTAAGAGAAAGGAGACACGGAAACTCATATTGTGTTGATATTATGGAAATAATAGGATTCTTCCACAAAGGATAGACTATCTTTAAAGAAGACAATTGCAACCTTTCATTAACAAAAAATATGGCTCTTTCTTTGCGAATTTAAAGAATTCTCTTTAGACCGAAGGTTCCAACAATTTACAGCAGACTACTACAGCCTAAAATGATATCCTACTCTTAGACGAAAACCGATTTTAGTCTTGACGTTGGTTTCAGGGCTGAAAATATGATGGTTTAATGATTATGTCTTAGTGAGGTACGGAACTCAGATGTCCTCAAGGGATTACAGTGAGATGCGATTGCCATCAGTGATATTAGATTATGTTTGACACACTCACTCATCACACACATATAATACAACTGAATGATTCATTTCTTATGAGGCCCAACTTATTCGGACGGTTTATTTGTGCTGTGGCATTTTACAAACGGTTATCGTACGAGCTGCTAAAAATATCCCGAATGGACACGAGCAACAGCGTTTTGATCCTTAGTTGTATTAAAAATAATATTTACACCATCTGCATTATGTTCAGTTTTCAAACAAATCTGTTAATTGATAATATTGGCGTCAGACACTCGTAGAATTATTTTCTCTAAATTGCAGGGACAATGCCATTAGATACAAGACAGATAGCCTACGATTTATATTTACAATGAGAGAAACATTTTTTTGGTTACTTTCTCCTGCTATTTTGATGATATTTATAAATAGTGAACTTCATTCATATTAATTGTGAATAAATTAGATCCAACTATGAATGCATTTCTCACGGCAAAAGATGATTCTCTCTTGATGTATAATAACCATACTTAGACATGTGGACATTCAAGATGCGATCGATATATCATTTGAATTGTTTTTTCTCAAAAATGTCACTTCAATGATATTATAGGATTAAAATCTTCTAGGTATTAAACAAATCTAGAGGGAGTCTCTAGCAATTAGATTGTGCATGGAAATTTAATTTTGTGCTTTCTTAATATTTTTGAACATTTCTCTTCCCTGTATAACACTTGCAAGATACTAGTGCACAGTCCTTTATATTTCTCCTGAAATCATAAGGTATGTTTTATAGGAGTATGCTTTATAACAATCATTGCGTACAGACATCTTTGCTGCCCATATATTTACAATGGAATAATATTGTTCCATATTGTGTGCACAAAAATTCACGAGATTTCATAACCTTCGACAAGAATATTTTGCATTTAATCATTCAAATATGTGAAGGCGCTTGGCTCAGTGGTTAGAGCGTCGAGCTTACGATCGTGAGGTTATGAGTTCGAATCCCGACCGGGCTGCGTATTGTGTTCTTGAGCTTTATTTCACGTTGCTCCAGTTCATTCAGCTGTAGAAATGAGTTGTGACGTCACAGGGGCCAAGCAGTATCGGCATTCACGTTTCTCTTGGATAACACTAATAGCGTGGAGAGGGGAGGCCGGTATGCATGAGCGACTGCTGGTCTTCCATAAACAACCTTGTCCTGATTTGTGCCTGAGAGGGTAACTTTCTAGGTGCAATTCCATGGTCAGTCATGACCGAAGAAAAGTGGGGCTCAGTATGTGGGGGGAATTTAAATTAATTCGTATTTAGCGAACACGATGGATGGAGGATGCAATATGGTGACTTACATACATTTATTGTCTTATTCTACGTCAGACTGAGTAATAAATACATATATAAAATAACAGGTTCACACAAACATGTATAATGACACATATCCCAAAATATATAAATACATATATCGATACATACATAAATAAATGTATATATGTTTTCAAAAGAATAGACATTTCATATTAGATTTTCATTTTCTTATTATATTCATGGTGAAATATAAAATAATACATGAATCAGGACTTATAAAACTGTCATTCACACCAAGAGACACAAAAACACACACTCCTACACATATAGTTCCACGTTTGCGTGTATATGTATATATACTTTTAAATACATGCGTGTGTGTGTTTGTGTGTACATGTAGATATGAAATATTACACACATAAGCATACACACGCGTGTGGGCACACGGGCACACACACGCACGCACACACACACACATATATATGAACATGTAATAACCATCAAAAACAGAATTTAGCTATACTTTCAGTTCACAGATATATATATATATATATATATATATATATATATATATA
>NC_068984.1:72278236-72282701 GCF_001194135.2 Octopus bimaculoides
GTGTGTGTGTGTGTGTGTGTGTGTGTGTGTATGTGTGTATGTGTGTGTGCGTACGTGCATCAATGTGTTTACGTGTATGTGCGTTTGATATCCTCTTTTTTACAAGTAATTCTGTATTATATATGGGGTGCAACATTGTACACAAGCTGTTCTACCGTGATTTTTTCTACTTGTCATCAAGGGATATAGTTGAATAGCACTTAATCATTTATGCATATATTTATTCCATTAGATAACATGATGTGTATTAATGCTTGCTAGATGTATTGCTTTTTCACTTCAATATTTATATATCAATATATATATTCTCTTCTCCAAAGAAAAGTAATTTTGGGGAGAATTTTACATATTAAAGAATATGCATTATGATACTTGAATATTATTAAATTGTGAAAGTGTATCCTGTATAATATGAAATAGTTTTGGCTAAGTTAAAATGCCTATCACTTGATCCACTCGTCTACTTTGTGCGTCCTTGAAGAAGTGTCTAATGGTATACTAACAAGGTAGAAATGAGATTAAATATCTCCATTTACCCTTCTAATGTTTCAAGTATACGTAGGAATTACCAAATAAAGTAGTCCTATCTCGAATCATACGAGATGTGATTGCTACATCAAATGTGTAATACTCTTCATAGATTTAGCGGGTTTTAAACCTAATTATATTGTATATGTAAAATGAATGACAAATTAAGGTGTGAAAATACTACAGTACTAATATTGAGGTAAGATTTGTTAATGATGATTCGTTTTCGTTTGGTCTCAAAGTTTTAGCACATAGTGCATTCCACTTTAAAATATTTTACTTGAACTTTTACATTTAAACGTGACTACTTAGCTAAAGAAAGAAACTAAATTATCATCACATTTTAACGATTCTGAAATCAGCAGTGGAAAAAAAAAGTCTTCCTCAAAAACTATGAAGTACAGTGATTCAAGGACGAGGTAATGTACGTGAAAGTGCCCAAAGCTGATAGATACACATCAGTAGATTTCCTTTGTGTTTATTCTAACTCATAACGAATATTAGATATTTCTGCAACATAGCTCAATAGCATCAAACTGACTAACAACTTATAACGAACGAATCCTTTTCTATATATTAATGGCAGCGCGCTTTTTCAAGATAACATTTTTTCTGCATAGTGATTAGGATGACCGTTTATTATTTAAATGAGAAGTGAAAATTAAAAGGCAAGAGACAGTTTTGAATCGGTATGTTCATTTAATTCAATACTGCATTCAATTAATTCTTGGAATTAACAAATCTACATGCTATATATCTTTCCACAGAATAGTATTCGATTTAGAAATATATTCAACTCTCGTCTCACCACTTATGCTACGATCTGAGAATTAATTTATTGGTTTATTCCATCAAAAATTACTCTTACAGTATAGTAGGCCTGGAATTTGAAATACAATTTGAATTAGCAAAATGATCACACAAGGACGTTAACATCCTTTGCACTAAAAGGGTATTTTTGAAATAAATATACAGATAAACATGCTATATGTATACGTTTGATAGAGAGTAGACATCAAATTATGTTATGCTCTTTGGAATACTGTGAACACTATTGCATTCATATCATTGCCAAAAATGTAATTGAACAAATTTGTTAACAGACGTTTTAGAGCCTTATTCTTTAGACTAAAATATCATTATTTTCACATTGCACCGCGGAAGCTGAAACGAATATTTGTGTACATCAAATAATAACTTTTTTCTTGTTCGACAACAGTGTATTCATCAAGCTTAGATCATTGACGTACAGAATTGTGGGTGAGACAAGTAGCAATAGATTAGGGTAACGTATATCGTCGTTTGAACAGCATGGGAGAGAGAGACAGACAGACAGACAGACAGATGTCGCAATGAACGAGTCTGAGCATTCTGATAGAAGCGTGTGCTTGAATCAATTATAGCTAAAGAGCCTAATTTTGATAACAAAATATTAAGATTGAAACTTCCCAGGGATGTTATCTTTTATTTCACGGTTCCTTTGAGCTTTGGAAGTCACGGCTTCAGCCGAAAATCTAAGCTATGCATAGTTTTCAGCTCCAAAATTTCATTTAGAAGCGTAATCTTTATACAAATGTAGACAACATAACTGTTGGCAAAAATCATTTTATATATGTTATAATGTATATTATACCACGAAGTAACGAAACCCTGGGAACGCATCACTGATTAAGTGAGTTGAGAGAACTGGGTTCCAAGTTATTTGAGTTATGCTTCTGCCGAGATCAAAAAAATATGTAGTGCAGCAGTGTAGGTTGAGAGAAAATAAAACAGAAATTGGTGGATCAAATATTGGAGTTTGTGAGTAACTTGATGTAGATCAGGAAACTGGCAAATCTTTCTGCGTGGCAAATCTTTTGCGTGGCAGGTGTATGCATGTGTGTAGTTAGGGCATAGCTTCCTTCCAGAATTGTGCGTAGTTTCATGAAACTCGTGTAAGTAAGAAGTATTGTTCGCACAAATGTGTGTATGTATACTGAGTTTGAGCACTTCTGTTATTAAAGACGATAAAATGACCTTAATAGAAATGGAGGCTGATTTCAATGATGCTAATCATGGAGTTATTTGGAGATCTGTCTGCTCGTGTTTAATGTTTCAGTTATGTACGCAGTAAATTTATCTTGTGCCTTTGTATTAAAAATTCGTAAAATGTTTGAACACGTGTATGTTTCAGAGGGTAATCGTCGGTGTTGTACTTCTCACATTCAATTCGGCATTTATTCGTACAGTTAGAGAAATGTGATTAGTGAAATATAAGCCCATGACTAGAATTACAAATTTGCTTCCGAGATCACGCATGCAACATTTCTGCTGATAATTTAATACCTATTTCTCATAGGGATTATATCAGTGAGTTGTGATAAAAACATTTGCCTCATCTTGTAACACTGCGACTCTGCTGTCATATACTAACAATACAGTAACAAATGTATTAATATTGATTTTCACCTTTGAAACAAAGCCTCATATATTCGGTGTTATTATAGCCGATTACATTAGTACAAGTACTTCTCTAGCACTTTCTTTTATTGAACACAAAAATATATGCAGTGTTGTCTCAAGTGTGGTTCTAGTTGAAAATGGCAAAACGAAAGCGGTCTCGTAATGAATATTCATGTGTCACACCCTTTAATAAAGTTAACGGCATTTGCACAGCTTACGTCATTCTTGAAATAGTAAGAAAATTTATTCTGTCAAAGATGTAGAAATGAATATCAATCGCTTGTAGGACAATTATAGAAGATGAAAAATACCCTTACCTTTTCGGTCTTCTAATGATCAGAATCATATTTATGATACCCACTCACATTTCAAGAGATTTGTCCCTTTAACATAGTTTCGTTAGTAACATTAAGAATCTGTAAGGATACATAACTAATGGTTTGCAGTAATTATGTCCATTTTTGTTCTGAAATCTAAATCCTTCTACATCAACCTTTCTATACATCTTTCGTGGTTCGATATGTTAAGGGCCATTCTAGAACTGAAGAGTATTTAATCAAATATATACGATGGAAAATAAGGTTGTTTTCGATGTGTTGGAATGAATCATTTACGTATTTTCTAAGGTTCTATTTAATGTAGACATTTATGTATTTATTGGAAAGTAAAATGAAATTGACTAACATTTAATAATAACCTATAATCATATTTATCCTACGACTGGCAACCAGATTTTAATCAAATCCCTATATGAAATATGTTATTTTTACTTGCTATACTAACGCTAAATTAAAAAGCAAGCTTATCAAATTTGTTTTATTTCAAATCGTTCAGTTATAGTTCAAATGCCAAATAGGCTCTTTTTTAAAATTTGTTCATATATTTGCAGTATCCCTTCGGGACAACGTTTTATGACTACATAAAAGACATTCCCTTTCTTAGAGCGTTGCGGTTGTGGAAGTGAAAAAAAGACATTGAGATAAAATATTATTAGAATTTTATTTTGGTGTATTTTTGATATCTTATTACGCTGTGTAGATATTATACTATACCATCATAAAATAAAATCTATTTAAGTATTTACTAATATTTCTGTCCATTATCTCCTGACTACATTATTCAGAGAGCAAAACAAAATAAAAGTGAACAAAATAGCATGCGATAAAGACCATAATAATATTAGTTGTATCTTATTTCCTGAGCTTAGGGATATTGAAAGTAGTCAGATAGTGGGGTTATAGCTTCATGTTTTCTAAATGAAGTTATCTATTTTCTATTGTTCACTTTGATATTCAGAAATCCTAGATACACTAGGCAGTCAACAAAGATTAGAAGTGCACGATTTCTTTCATGTACATAAATGTGAGAATATGTTTTTGCGTGTGTTCATGAGTATATATATGATTGTATGTAGGTAGGTAGGCATATGTATGTGTGAATATATGTTTATATATGTCTGTGTAGATCTGTATTTATATATATATATATATATATA
>NC_068984.1:72283440-72284748 GCF_001194135.2 Octopus bimaculoides
TATATATATATATATGTATATGTATGTATATATGAATTTATGTACGTCATTCATATATTCATATATTTCACCCTGGGCACCACAATGTCTGTTATTTCATTTAAAGTTTTGTCCATTGATTTTTCATACATTTTGTGAACAATATTTGTGGAAATAAATATATTTCTTTATGTCATTCAACTCCTTAAAAAAACACTTTGTTTAAGGTTAGTTTGATGTAACATTAATACATCTTTGATACAATAAAAGAAGACAATTTTCTAAACGCACACTTTTCGGAATCACAGTGAAAGAATATGCTTGATTGTATGCACTCTAGAAACCCTATATAGAATATAATACAGCCACATTGCACAATCCCTCCAAAATTACCAATTTTCAAAATAAACATATTTCCTCTTAATTAATTCAACTTTCGCCAAAGGCCTACAAAAACTGAAACAGCGAATTAGGAACAGGGAATCGGTGTGCCTCCCTACGGTCAAGTCTGGCAGACTTTCGATAGACAGCCCATAAAACTATGTCCAGACCATGCTACAACATATCAGTAACACGAGAGAGGTTGCACCACAGGGAAATGAAAGAGTAGAAAAATTTCTCAGTGCAGTCCTAAGAACCTGGTGCAACTTACTGCAGCCCAGGACACGAACTTCACAAAACTTCCAAGCATTCAACAACAATGTTCTTACGCTGTATGGGTTACGAAATCACCATAAACCCTACGTAAGCTCTGTAATGGGGCACTCAATTTTAAGTAATTATATCCTACTTCTTCTCACAGGTGTTACTACAACACATTGAAATGTGCCCAGATATGTGTGTGAGCACAGATGATCTTCTCAGTAGAGTCAGTATTTACAACAAGTCCAACGACCTCGCAGTTTGTGTAGTGGTTTTACGCTACCCATTTATAGACCTAGATTTTGCTGTGAGATTGAAGAAGAGTTCCGCGAAGTCAACACGAGGGAAATGGGCCTCCTCCTTACACTAAGCTATGACCGTTACTACCTAGACAAGCATGGCCTAAGTAGATTCTGCCTCATCAGGTTACTGAGAGGAAGACCACCCACCCTCACCTCGACAGTGAAGAAAAGCTCCGCAGAGTGCTGGAGTTCCAACCTAGGAGCCGGAGAACAACACTCAGGTGAAAAAAACATGACTGCGCATGCTGTAGGATCCAGCGTAAGAACCACCTTGAAGCACGACATAATGAAGTTTGACGGGGGTGGCGGTGGAGGTGGCGGCGGAGGTGGCGGCTGTGGCGGCGGCAGTGGTGGCGGCGGCAGTGGTGGCGGCGGCAGTGGTGGC
>NC_068984.1:72286098-72288171 GCF_001194135.2 Octopus bimaculoides
ACGCGGAGGTGGCAGACAAGGAGAATGGGTGAAGGAATTGAAGAAGAAGAAGAAGAAGAAGAAGAAGAAGAAGAAGAAGAAGAGGTAGATTCAAAATGCTGATCTACTAAGAACTAACTGAATTAAGAAGATACGTGTATTATCAAGATATCAGGATGCAAATATAAACATACAATCTAAAATTACAGTGTGAAATTTCAGTCGATAGGACTGTCAATTCTGGAAGACAGAATGAACATAGAGAAGTTTGCGTTTTCGTTGGTGAATGTAGATTTAATGTCATTACACGTACAAAAAAATTCTGGAGCCATGTTAACATAAATCAGAATGTTACATCGATATGTACTGATTGCGAGATAGTTTAAAAAGATTTCTTCTGCATTTGCATTCTATATATTCTCAAATGAATTATTCAAATATATACAATATGAAAATTTTACCTTGTAAATTTCTATATCTCACAAAAAGTATATTGTATATTCAAGCGATTAGTTAAAGGGAATCCAAGGTATATTTTATCGTGAACAATGCTGCTTGAATGAAGTGATCTTTTGCAAAATGGTATATTATCACAATTATTTATGTCTTAAAATATAATCTAATGCATGGAAACTTGTTAAACTTCTGAAATGTTCCAAAGGGAAGTATATGTGTGTGTTTATGTGTAAGCGTGCGTGTGCATTTGTATGTACACACAATTCACATACACACACACACACCCATTCACACATTCACACACATACATACACACACACACACACACACACACATATAAATATATACATATATATGTATGTACTAATTAAAAGGGTAAAGGTTTATCAATTTATTAATTTATTAATAAATCAACAATTAATAATTTTTACCAAGCCCTTCGGTATGTAAGCACCATTATCGGTGGATAACTTATTTAAAAGTTCATATATATTTATAAACATAATTAAGGGATCAGCAAATATTTGCTTCACCACATACCGAAGTTCAGAAATAGCAGCTAAAAAAGTTGAGACTCCAACAGATAGCAAAAACAAGAAGAAAAAAACAATGAAAACTAACCATTCCGAAGATTAATCGTAGACGCGTTTCTGGATTATGAGTGATAAATACTCAATTTCCTTCATCAATACGATATTCCAGTAGTAAATTCGACTATGCTAGCAAACTGTGCATGCATGAACGAGTGAACATTCTACATCGACACAAACCTGAAAGCATAACCGAATCTACCTCAGCCAGCCAGTCCACTATCCTTCCTTCCAGAAATTACCATGTGCGTGACAAGCAATACCGCAGAGAATCTGCGTTTACTAACAGGGACTGAATAATTATTACCCTTTGACCGCAGTCTAATGACTGAAACAAGTAAAAGAGTAAAAGAGTATATCATAATATTGTACTATATCATATTACATTATATTATATTATTACAATTTTCAGTTCGTTTCTGTCTAGTAAACAAAGTTAATCACTTATCGCAGGTAAGGCCAGGAGTCCGAAATGTTAAAATTGGTAAAAGTGGAGACTGTTAAACGTAACCAGGAATGTGATTTCCGCGTTAAAGGATCACTTACTGACAGCTGCATATGTATGTGTATATTCATTGTTATGCTTGTGCAGAAACATACTTTGTCACAGTCACACAAAATCATACATAAACATCTCAAGCATGCTAAAAATTAATAGTTTTTCAGAGATCACAATTTTGCCATAGAAATGAAAACTATCAGTATAATTTTGAAAGAATTTCTTTGGCAATTCAGATTTATTTGAAAACTAATCAACTACAGAACACCAGGTGCAAATCAAGAGAAACTTTTAATGATATAGCGAAAACAAAACAATAGGCGAATAACAATATAGGATTTAATATTGCTCTTCAGAATTATACATACGCACGCACATACAGTCTTTTGTATTTTTTAGGATTTTCTCGTTTGTTTTACCTTCGTCAGCATTTTACCTTATGCATACCTATATAAGTATCTCTCTCTCTCTCTCTCGCTCTCTCTCTCTCTCTCTCTCTCTCTCTCTCTATATATATATATATATATATATATATATATATATATATAT
>NC_068984.1:72289688-72292405 GCF_001194135.2 Octopus bimaculoides
ACTTTTTCCAGTGACGAAAAATCACTAATCTCGAAAAAGTGGTAACAAGAGCGATAATAAATGTGAGAGATTTATGAAAACAAAGCAGTAGAATACCCTAAAAACAAATAGATATATTAATATAAATGGAAAAATAATTTACGAAATTATTTGGTTTAACCCGATAGTTAATTCTCAACTGAACTCCAAAATAGGTCAGGAAATTTTCGCAGCATTAGATAAACACTTTCAACAATCCTCCAAATATCACAAAATCATCAATAGATATAATGCAAATTTTACATATGCGATATCCCACAATCTACAGTACCACATACACGAACTAAAAAAAAGAAATACTAAAAGGAATAAAACTAGAGGGGAAATGCAAACCAACCGCAGCTAAAAATGCTGTATACAGTTGTTGTTGTTGTTGTTGTTGGCACTCCGTCGCTTACGACGTCGAGGGTTCCAGTTGATCCGATCGACGGAACAGCCTGCTCGTGAAATTAACGTGCAAGTAGCTGAGCACTCCACAGACACGTGTACCCTTAACGTAGTTCTCGGGGATATTCAGCGTGACACAGTGTGACAAGGCTGACCCTTTGAAATACAGGCACAACAGAAACAGGAAGTAAGAGTGAGAGAAAGTTGTGGTGAAAGAGTACAGCAGGGTTCACCACCGTCCCCTGCTGGAGCCTCGTGGAGCTTCAGGTGTTTTCGCTCAATAAGCACTCACAACTCCCACTCTGGGAATCGAAACCGCGATCTTGTGACCGCGAGTCCGCTGCCCTAACCACTGGGCCATTGCGCCTCCACGCTGTATACTGTATAGCTGTAATAAAAACTCAAAATTAAAAACGGACCCAATCATCATCACACAAGAAGAAAAGAAAAAGAGACGACTTCAAAATATCAAGTCCTCTTGATGCTTAAATTTGAACTCAGTGTTCTGGTTAATAGACTTCATATCTCTAATAAGGTGAAAAAAATGCCAAATGTAAATACAGAAGAGAAATTTGTAAAATCGGAATGGTACTCCAAAATCATTCAGAACTGTCTTCTTGTAATCAAGAGCCGTAACGAAAAAAACTTCTTTCGACAGAATGCATAATGCGCAAAAGAATTATCAGAGAAAGCATGCCAACAGAAAAATTACTAACAAAAATTTGAATAACTTATAACATGATAATTGTTATTTTGTCATTAGAGCAAGAGATTTGAAGCTATTTAACATCCCATGTTGAGAATAACCTGATTTTTTCGGAGTCATATATGACATTATACGAAATTATTCTTATTAATTTTGTCATTCGTGTTTGTCTTTTGTTTTGTAATTATAGTTCACACCATTATAGGCATTGTTACAGGAATCATAATTCAATTTCCCCATTATGTATTAACGTTTTATCACTAAATATTCAAAAGTATTTAAATCTGATAACATTATTACTGCAGTGCCTGAAGCTGCATCTTTAAAAGAAGCTCCATTGCGTCATTAACGTAGTACTAAATAGTTTTTTCTTCTTTTTTTTATATCAGCGTACACTTAAATGAAAACTGATGTAATTCAACGACCTAAGCAAGCCAAATAAAAAGCAAATTTACCCAGCCGGATGATTTTCTTCCAGCAACTTTCTTCAACCTGGGAGGCTACAGTTTAAAAACAATGCATATATTCTCCTTTTGTTCTGTAACAGTATTATCCTCACCAACAGTTTCACAAATTCATATATATGTCGTCAGTAGTTGACATGCACTAAGGGGAGTGCTATTCATACATCTGATACTTATGGAGTTATGTTATTCTACACATTTCGGTAAGAATATGGCACATTACTCTCAACTGACTTTTTAAGAATATGTCACACGGGGTACACATAGGTTCAATATAGATAATTTTTTTTTCTATAGAGTTTGTTCTTCTTGATTCAGTTTGGATTGGCTAGTTATATAATATAGTCCTGGTGCTTTGTTATGTATTTGTCTGAATATCTTTTTTATCATACATAATGCGCCACTATGATAAGAATTGTTTGTTTTAGATTCCACATTCGAGTTACCTCTATTTCCAGGTCTTTGTATATTGAAAGTTTCTCCATTTCTTTTAGAGAGACGTTCTCATCAGCTGGTATTGATACATCAGTTAGAGAGCATTTGTTTCTTCATAATCTCTGAAAACTCTATCTGATCTATTGGCCTTAATTTCTCTATCTGTGTGTATTGGCATATCCCAGATTATGGTTGCTTTCTCGTTTTCTGTGACCTTTTCTGTCGTGTGAATAAACCATCTTTTTTCTGTTGTTATTCCATTGTGTTGGCATAGCTTCCAGTGTATGTAGGTGTATCTTTTATTGTTATTATTATTATTTTTTCGTATGTGTATTTCGTGTGCAAGATTCTTGATGTGGATACGTGTGTTGAAAGAAATACAATTAAACCTTGGGAGAGGCATTATGCCGGTAATAAACACACGCACTGGTTGAGTCCTTTATTAATTTATATAGTTTTTTGTTAAATTATTTCATTGCACTCTTGCAATCTCTTCAGTAACTTGTCTCTCCACATCCATTTATTTTGAATGTATGATCTGGCGTTGTTTTGGCGTTGTTTTGGCGTTGTTTCGAAACTGTTCGGTATGAGCATGTGAGTGTGTGCAAGCTCGTATGTGTGCACGCTCATATGTGTGCACGCACTTATGTGTTCGTGCTTATATGTAAGTATGTGCGTCCATATGT
>NC_068984.1:72298571-72302540 GCF_001194135.2 Octopus bimaculoides
ATATATATATATATACAGAGAGAGAGAGAGAGAGAGAGAGAGAGAGAGAGAGAGACGCAGCAGTGAGTGTGTGCTAAAAGGCTTGCTTCCTAACCACATGGTTCTAGGTCTAGTTGCACTGCGTATTCACTTGAGCAAATGATTTCTGCGATACTAACCGGCTGACCTATTTTTCGTTAGTAGAGATTTAGTACATGGAAACTGAAAGAAGTCTATAGTTGTGTGTGCATTTGTGTTTTTTTACGTGTTTGCAGCTTAGCGCTTCGGTAAGGTCAACCTATAGAATAAATACTGATGTCGATTCATTCGACTAAAACAACCTCAAGTCGGTGTCGCCGCCTAATGACTAAAAATTAAAAGATAACGTGTGTGTGTGTGTGTGTTTGCATACACACACACACACACACACACACGCACACACACACACACATATATATATATATATATTGAATTGCAACAATAATGGGGTCAGAAAATGTCAATGATGTTGCAGTTAATGGTAGTACGTCGATATCATTACATATATTTATGTTTATTTTATAAACTCCTGATAAAACAAATGAACAAACGTGCATGGTACTGCTTTAATTGCTAGAAAAAAATACCGCTAAAGCATTCTGAAGTCAATATCTGAAGTATTTTTGATAGCGAAATCTATGTCAGGAAATGTAAGATGCCAAAAATCTGGAAGATTTCAATCGCTGTCTGCAAATTGAATTATGAGAGGGAAAACTACAATCACCTTCAGATGTACGATAATAGTATTGTACACCTAAAGCTAGTAGAATCGAATTAAATTTCAAACTGTTGTCACGTTGTTTTCTTTATACGTGTAATATAAATCTTAATTCTAAATATTTTGTAAAGTATTTTTTAGGATAATCGACCTCAAAAAAAAAAAAAATCTATGTTCTATTATTTTATCAGATTTTCCAGTATGAAACACGTTTATAACTGATATTACTTTTGAAATCCCCCTGTATTTATCTATCACTTACATGTTTGTCTGGCCTAACTTTAAAATTTAAACAAAAATTCTAAAATCCAGTCGTTAAAAATCGATAATATAAAGATAAAAAATATATATGAATGGAAACATTTGTGTGCAATATTTATATTTCGATTGTCAATACTGCATTAATATCATGTCGGTTTGAAAATATTGAAGATAAATGCTTTTATATATGCGTATTAAATTTCACACATATATCTCTTCTTTCTTGATAAATAGTTTTTCTTTCCACTGTGATGCAAAACACAGTGTCAGACACTGTTTATGCACACACATATACACATAGACCCATAAGTAAATGCATATAGTGTGTGTATGTATGTGTGTGTATGAGTGTGTGTTTGCGTGTGTACGAGGTAGAAAATTAGAAAGTAGGCAATACAGTTCATGCAACTTTCTAATAACTTAGATTTTATTGAAGAATTAAATCACCTGGCAATTCTCAAACGTTAAATTTAGATTCCCTGCATCTCCTAAAAAAATTGTGTCTACGTAGTTTCAAATAAATTTTATTGTTTATTTTAGTAAAGAAATGAAATTCTGAAACTGAACTTTGTTTACTGGATGCACTCGTTTACTGATGATTCAAGAAATATGCTTATGATCGGACAAGAATATCATCTGAAATATATAACTTTAGAAAAAAATTACTGTGTGAATATTGTGAATATTTTGCAAAATCAGAGATAGTTTTGTTTTCACTTATATCAACAACTATTTTGGATTTCTTTCCAACGATCGAAGGGTAATTTTTGAGTACCTCGCTTTCCAAGATATGTGCATAAGACGGCGAGCTGGCAGAAGCGTTAGCGCGCCGGACGAAATACTTAGCGGTATTTTGTCTGCCGTTACGTTCAGATTTCAAATTCCACCGAGGTCGACTTAGCCTTTCACCCTTTCGGGGTCGATAAATTAAGTACCAGTTATGCACTAGGGTCGATGTAATCGACTTAATCCCTTTCTCTGTCCTTGTTTGTTCCCTCTGTGTGTAGCCCCTTGTGGGCAGTAAATAAATAAGATACGTGCACAAAAGTGCACGTTTTATGAAAGATTTTAAATAGTCAACATGCTCAATTTCCAAGGGAATTTCAGGTATTTCTTGGGAATACTTATATATATTAAGTTTTTTCTTTTCCGCTATTTGGGAAATTATTTCAGGTAGAAGATGCTACATATATCACATTTATCTGTTGATTGAACCATTTTAATATCAAATATTCCATACTCAGCATTTCACGTTGGACACTGGGGAACTGAATACTCTATGTTATGAACGACTAACCGGTAAAAAAGAACATTTCTTTGAAATTTATTCGTTTGAGTTTTGTTGACAAACGAAATTTGATTGAGATGTGGTAGAATCTGAGAATCATGAAACTGCAGAGGTGCAGTATCGGGTATAACCTGTGTCGTGGAATACATACGTTCAAAAGAAAAACGTAAAACAAGTACATTAAAAGCTATATAAAATAATCTTAAAATTTAACAAATATTGTGCCAGTAAGGATATCTGTACTACATTCAATGCTTTTAATACGTTACAAACTCTGCATGTTCTGCTAGCTTGATGGCGACACTGGTTCGAGACGAGTAATTGTGAAGCATACATTCGTTTTTAATGTGTTTACTTTTATGCCACACTATATCGCTAGCAATTATTCAGGGACAGTCAATAAAATAGTATTATATATGAAAAACATCTTAGTATCATGTGTGTGAGTTACCGGTATACATGTGTATAAAGAAATCATAAACAGGATTTAGAACTGCTAAATACCATGACAGTAAGCAATAAAGTATATTCGTGATTTCGTTTTCTGTTGACCAATGCACAAATGTACATTTGATTTCAAAATGAGTACACAGATATGGGTCTACATTCGTATTTCATACTTCACCGTATATTAGTTGGAACTCACAATAATATAAATATGGAGCATCAAGAAAGCTTATCATATTTAAATAGGTCATATAATAATTTCTCAAATCGGAAGGATACTATATTTAGGCACAGTGTTTAATAACTGAGTAAATGTTATTTTATCAGTCGTACACTTTCTACATCGGAGGAAAAAATACCTATATTTTGAAATATATTTTTGCTTAAAAAGCTCATCCATCTTTCATAACAAATATATAACAAAATGAATTATTAGTACTGAGAAATTGACAAAAATAAAACAACTCATATAAAACCCATTTGAGTCAGTAGCATTACTAATCCTATTAAATATCTAAGTATTTTAAGAGAGTTTGATACTCTACATGAATCTATCGACTTTCCATTGACCCTATATAAGTATCTTTGTCACTATAAGTATCTTTGTCAAAGTTGCTATGGCTTAAGACCAAATCACACATTCATATATATATATAAGAGAATATGAAAATAAAGCATTGAGAGCTAAGAACTGCAACACACAATTCATCGTTTAATAAAAGAATATCGTCCAGAAATAGAAAATATTATAGGCATTTTAAAAGAACATATATATCTTTAGCGGTACATGAAACTAATCAAACACAATCATACACGTACATTTATTTCCCATGCCCGCACTTTTACAAGTCGAAACTTCGTGCAGATGAATGTAAAAAAAATTTGAATTACAAGTCACAATGCACTATTATCATTAATATGTTGACAAAACTTGTACGAGGACATAAACTAAATTGTTGTGATCATATATATTATTTTTATTTCATAGATGTTAGTTAAATTTTAGTCGAAGAATTCATATATGTATAAGAATATTTAAGTTTCTCTAGTTACTGTGCCATAGTAAATTTAGGATATAACGAGTGCTTTGGTCTGCTCACCTAGCCAGTGTGGTGGTGTCATTTGAATGCCAATAAATCCAAAAGCGCATTGTGACTAGTGATGTGTAACTGCATTTGATAGCCTGGTCGAACATGTGATCACCTGATATATATATATATATATATATATATATATA
>NC_068984.1:72303153-72312324 GCF_001194135.2 Octopus bimaculoides
ATATATATATATATATATATATATATATATAAGTGGGTTTGTAAGTGTATATTATGAATATATATGGGTATGTATGGAGGCATGGATGAATGTACTTATGTTGGTAAATAGGTATGGATGTTGAATGTAGGCATGTAATTGCGTATTCATCGTACATACCCCTCTTCAATAAGAGATCTGATAAAATTTGCTTCATCATGGAAATATTATATTCGTCATCATGTGATACAATAAAAAACAGCCATTTTTTTAATTCCAAAATTATTGATATCGATCTTGAATCTTTTTTAATATCGTAATGAAATATATTTCTTCTTCCCGAAATGCCAATGTTGCTGGGAGAAACAATGTAGAAATTTAATTAATATAAACTAAGAGACATTAAATAAAACATACGTTTTATGTCTACCGTTTATATTAGTCTGACTGATATCCTCATCCTCATTGTTAGTGTCACTATGTTTCGTCTGGTGTAGGTTCCTTACTTCTTCGTGTCTTGTGTTGAACACGGTGATCGTATGGGCATTTCGAACATAACCCTTTATTTGATACACTGGGTTACACCGTACTCATTCCGCGACATATTTTAACCTTTACTTTAGCTGTTGTTTTTTATTTATTTATTCAGTGAATTACCTTAATGCCTTGCCTAGGATTATACTCAGAACGTCTAGATGACTGCACTTCACTAACCAACGTATTTAATTTCTACTGTATGCAACCGTGATCTCCTAAGCTGTCACATTCATGCATTCGTGTTTCTATAGAGATAAATAAATGACAGATGCAGGCAAAGCACATATACGTATATTTACATCGGCATGCACTTATACACACACACTTACACACATATATGTATGTATGCGTCTATATATATTCTGCAAATATCCTCTGATCGTAATAGTACCTCCACAGCGGCAAAATGTCAATCTAATTCATAACAATTATAAAAAAGGGTGTTCTGTCAAATATCTCCAAAATTCCGTGTCATGTGTGGTTCGTTCTTAAGGCATTTATTCCTAATTTTAGCGATCACTCTTCTTTAGCTATACATAGTAATTCCTGCACGATATCAGACCGCAATTAAGTTAAATTTCATTCATTTAAAAACTATCATCGATTAAAAGTTCTTTTTCTAAGAGTTTTTACCAGCGTCAGTCGTGTTTATCGGTCTCCCAACATGAATTGTAGCAAATATTTAATGCTTCTTCTTACATAATGTTACGAATTACAGTCATCTATACATTGTTTACATTCGACGGATATTTGTCATCTTGTAATGTTGTTAACACAACCTTTCGGCTGATATACCCTCCAGCCATTTTCAAGTGTCTTGGGGAAATTTCGAACCTGGGTTCTCGTTCCTAAGTTATTTTTCGATGTTATTATTATTACTATTATTATTATTATTATTGTTGTTGTTATTATTATTATTATTCATGTCACTGCTTGGAATCGAACTCGGAACCTTGGGGTTAGTAACCCGCTCTCTTAACTGCTACGCCATATGCCCGTGGAATATGGCGTAGTGGTTAATAATAGTAATAATAATAATATCGAAAAATACCTTCAAAATGAAAACCCAGGTTGGAAATTTCCCCAAGACACCTGAAGAAGGCTGGAGGGTATATCAGCCGAAACGTTGTGTTAACAACAAACAAGATGAGGACAAATATCCGTCGAATGTAAATAATGTAAATAATGTACATAATTCCTCATCTCTTAAATATAGAAATATACAGCCATCTATGATTATCATACATATAAAATGATAATTAATAAGCTCTAAAAATAAAAAGCTTTCAGTTACTACTTTCGTCAATTTTAATGTTAACTTCTTCTTTAGGAACATTTCACTAATATTATAAAAATTTTGCGTGAACGTGGCTTCAGAGCTTTGACGCACGATTTAGACAATTATGACAACTAACATTAGTTATGAGCATCAGTAAAAGTTTCTTAAAATGTAATCCTAACTTAAAGAAACTCGAAAGTCATGATGATTTTTATTTTATTAGTCAGAAAAACATATGTATCATGGCAGAATTTCTAATGCTTATTCTTGTTATCGAAGGACATCAGTGAGTTCAATGATTTGTACAAGCAGTTATAAATTCTACGAGAGAGCACCGTTTCACGAAACGCCGAAAACTTGCTTCAGACCTTGGATTATTATTGAATATAGACTTATTATACCAAGTGCTTTTAACACTAACAGAACCAGAACAATTCAGGTCGCACCAAAGTAAGTTATCTATGAGATAAATCTGATGTACACCAAGTATGTTGCTATATATCAATATCTAGAAATTATATTGATTGAACATGGGAAGCTAAAAATAAATATGATTTAATTTTTCTTTCTAAACTGTTAAGTTGTTGATTTAATGAAAACACCCGTGTCCATTGTACCGGAATAATGTTTAATTAATTGAACACTGAATTTGTTCCTGGCTCATCAACTACTGGAATTCCAGCCTATAATATGTAATTCCATTAAAAGCGTATTGTGTAAGCTGTATTTTCTCACACTGCTTGCAACTAATAGTGTTGTATCATTATTTATGTGCGCCATGCATCATTCTGTCAACAGATAAAAACTATTTAAGGCTAATTTATTTAAGAGTATCTTCAATATCTCTACATAGAAGGATTATTTGCAGAAAACTTAATATGATTGGATTCGACATGGCTAGAGATTTTGCGCAGAACTTTGCAAATGTAATTGAAACCAGTTATTTTTTTCATTTATGTTTACATTTAAAAGAATAAAATTTGAGAAAAAATACAATTCAAACTCAATCTTTGCAATTTTATGTTGAAGTTTAAAATAATAGATGCCAAAGGAATCCAATTTTTTGTGGTTAAAATAACCTTCCCATTGCTGTAATATATAATTATTATATAACTAAATTCACCATGTAAGTATCTGTTCAAATATACTTCTAAATGTATGTTAGATTTGATACCATTAGCATTCAGGATAAAAACGATGCAAGAAACATATACCAAAACAAACGTATTATCTCTATAAATTCGATTTACTTCAGGGAAGGAGCATATACTTTTGATAAGAGGCTGCAAGCAATGATTATAACTTGATGTGGGCCGCACTCGTATACTGAACATTATTTAGTGCATTATACACTATAACTAATAAATAGATATAATAATAACAAAATATGGAATATATGAACTGAGGTTATTTGTTTTAGAAGACAATTTTTAGTTAATGAAAACACCAATATGGGTAGTTGTTTTTTATATATATATACCACAAACACAGTAGTAGCTATAAATAATGGGTACAACATTTTCAAGCGATAATTCTTTGTTGCCGCATATATTTTTCTAACCAATTTTATCTTTGTTTGTGCGCTTTTTGTTTCATAGTATCGAAATTTATTGTTCTTAGCAAAATTTAAGTTTATGAACTCACATTTCCGTCACTTATGCACGATTCACGGCATTTTAGATAATTTCTCCTGCAGAGCTTCTCGATTTTTGAATTTCATAATTACAGCAAAAGTTACGTAGGAAATTAAGTGTGTTGGCTAATAGAATTATTTAGTTAAATATGCATTCTTTGTGCTGTATTTGGGTAAGGAAAAAACGCAATCTAATTTTACATATTAAAATTTAATCCTGTATACAATTCCTATTATTTATGACTTGCTACCCTGCTCATCAGTGTTTTAATTCCACTGGTAAAAAACTCTTTTCGTTTTGATGAGAAGTAAGGAGGTCAGTTTCGACCTCGTTAGAGTTTTTGAGTACTAATCCATCTAAATTATTCTGTAAGCTTCCAAACGAATGGCAATCTGAAGTAACGAGATCTGGAGAATGAGGCGGGTGATAGAATATTTTCCAGCTAAGTTCTTCCATTTTTTCTGGTGTAATCTTTGTTGTGTGATTATTCCATTATCATGATGAAACACCACTATCTTACGATTCTCCAAAGTAGGCCTTTTTCCTTCAAAGCAGTATCCAAACGTTCTAATTGTTGGCAACGGATGTGAGCAGTATCTGTTGCATTAGGTGGTAGCGGCTCAAAGTGGGTGACTCCAGTGCAATCCCACCAAAAAGAGAGAAGAACCTTTTCTGCATTGAGCTCCTTCTGGGGTTGTATTTTAGCATGTCCTCACAACTAAGCCATTGCATCCGTCGGTTTACATTTTCGCAAAAGTTCCATTTTACCTCACAAATCACTAATCTGTCCAGAAATGGTGAGATACGTTCGATAGTGATGAAATGAGCAGATGATTACTCATGATGTTTGGTTGGCGTCTGCTAAATCTTGGGGAACCCATTTTCTGTGTTTAGGCAACTTTCAAAGCTGTTGAAGATGGCACTGAACAGTTGAATGGCTTCAATCGAGCTTGCTTGCTAATTCTTCCAATGCTACAGCACTATCTTTCTGAAACTCTGACAATCTCTTCATTTGTGGCCTCAGTCTTAGTCTGAAATAACCATTTTTGAACTTGCAAACAATCTTCTAAAATTTCTTTCGTTCAAGCACCCTTCCACATAAACAGAATGGCTATTCCAGGTTGCTTATGCTGCACCGTTTCAATTTTTTTTTTAATCATAAAGCAGTATGTTCTTGAAATTCTCCTACGATACATCTATGTTTGACGGATTAATCTTAGTAATTAATTCTAAGGCAACGAGCTAGTAGAATTGTTAATGCGCCGGATAAAATGATTGGTGGCATTTCATTTCGTCTTGACGTTCTAGGTTCAAATTCTGCCGAGGCTGACTTTGCCTTTCATCCTCTCGAGGTCGATAAAATAGGTACCAGTTGAGTCCTGCGGTCCATGTAACCGACCTTTCTCATCCTCCGAAATTGGTGACCTCGTGTCAAAATTTGAAACCAATATTAGTAATTAATTCAAAAAAGAAAATTTATTAAGTCAAAGGTTTCCAAATTCATATGAGTATCAGTCAATACGATCTGAGATTTCAGAGTACTGTAAAATTTGATAGAAATTATATATTTGATATTTTGGAGAAAATTTCTAGGATGATCTGTTAGCTATTGATACAAGTGAAAACATGGCTATTATTTTCCTTTTTCCTTTTAAGATCGAAGCAAACATCGCGTTGTTCAGCTATAGAAGATTGAAAATATTTACAATACTAGAACAAAAAGAATAAAATTCTGTTTAACCAATTAACTGTGTGTTAAAAAAGAAAAAATTCATTTTGTATGTGAGAAGCAAAACAACTACCTGCTGTCATATGTAGCAATCGGAAAAGCTCATAATTTCAAGAGATGATGCTTTCATTTTCGACAGAATTTAATTCTTGTACTTTATGGTAAATCCCAGCTTGTTTAAAAAATTAGATTATTGGAATTTGAACACAGAACGTAAATACCCAGATAATGCCACTAAATATTTTGCCCGGCATGGTATCGATTTTGCCAGCGCACCGACATATGGATTCAAATTTTGGTACAAGGCAAGCAATTTTGCGAGGAAATGGGCACGTTAAATACATCGAACTCAGGGTTCAATTAGTTATTATTTTATCGATCCCGAAAGAGTGAAGGGCAATATAGATCCCGGTGCCATTTTAACTCAAAACGTAAACACACACGACGTGCCGTTAGACATTTTACTCGGCATGCAAACGATTCTGGTAGTCTTATCGTACATGTGCATAGTTGAATATGGTTAACAATTGTTCATGTTACGTTTGAAAACTTTTCACTGATGGCAGTTTACAGGACTATTTGCATGAATTGAACAATCGGAACATATTGATTAAATCAATATTTATAGCATATTACATATTATGAAGTGAAGCTTACATCAAGCTATTACAATTCTGTCTATATATACAATATATGTCGATATTTTACAGTATGCCTAATTCAAGCCATATTAGTACACATATAAAATGTGCACGTAT
The DNA here is from genome assembly GCF_001194135.2 of Octopus bimaculoides. Lineage (NCBI taxonomy): Eukaryota > Metazoa > Mollusca > Cephalopoda > Octopoda > Octopodidae > Octopus > Octopus bimaculoides. The sequence continues at coordinate 72,309,070 of NC_068984.1, forward strand.
ACAAGTAGTTTAGAATTTCTACTTTCGTATATAACTTATGAGGTAATAAGACATATTCATATTCTATACTATTAGTTTCTGCTGCCCAAACTTCATACAACTCGTCATGACAAAATACTGGTTTTGGCAACTATAGTTTTCGTATTATATGCTTGAAAAAGAGTCTTGTCAATTGCCATAACGAATGAGGGATTAATGTTGAATTACCACCTTTAGAAAGTGAAGTGATCATTTGCATCAATGAGCTTGAAACCATTCCTAGTATTAAAATATATTTCCTTCTCTTCAATCAGGAATGTTTGCTACAGTAAAACACATGATTCCGAAGTCTCTGACAAATATTTGAAGCAAAGTAAAAAGGCTTTACCTCAGTTCAGGAGGTAATCCCGAAAGCGGAATTTGGTGAATAAAAGAACTTGTAGAAAATGGTTTCCAAAATTAAGAAGAGGAGATTTCAACCTTGAAGGGGAAAATCGAACAGGAGGTCCATTTGAGTTTGATGATAAGCTCCTTGAAGCATTACGTGAAGAAAATCCTGTATTATCAGTTGAAGAATTGGCAATAAAGCTTAGTTTAAACCATACAACTGTTTATCGTCACCTTCAACAACTTGGAAAGGTTCCTAAACTTGGAAAATGGGTGCCTCATGAGTTGTCCGAAAGCAACCGCAAATCCCTAATTGACATCTGCTCTTCTCTCCATTCTCACGAACTCTTTTTGGATAGACAAGTGACTGGTGACGAAAAATGGATCTTCTATCGAAATGTTAGACATCGTAAACAGTGGATCGGTAAAAGGGAAAAAGCTCAACCTCAACTAAGAAGGGAACTTTAAGGAAAAAAGGTTCCTCTCTCTATCTGGTGGGATTGCAAAGGAGTAATTCATTTTGATTTGCTACCACCTAATGCAACAATCAAAGCGCAAGTCTACTGTCAGCAATTAGAGCGTTTGAACCAAACTTTGAAGAAAAAAGACCCGCTTTAGTGAATTGAAAAGGAGTGATGTTTCATCAGGACAATGCGCGACCCCACACAGCAAAGATCAAATCACAGAAGATCGAAGAGCTTGGTTGGGAAAAAATTCCTCAACCACCTTATTCTCCCGACCTTGCTCCTTCAGATTACCATTTGTTTCGTAGTTTACAGAATCATTTGGGGGACATAACTTTTGCAAGCCAGGAGGAGATCAAAACTGACATTTCAGAGTTCTTCCCTTTGGAACCAAAATAGTTTTATATTGATGGGACTAAAAAGCTTGTAAATAGATGGAAGGAAGTCATAGATAATCAGGGAAAGTATATTGATTAAATTTCATTTGATCATTTCTTATCTTTTATTGAAAATTCGGACAGAACTTATAGGATGACCTGATATTTCCTATCTGCAGCAAACACCTTTTTTGTATTGTCTTGCCTTGCCATAAGATGTTATGCTGTTCCAGACTGTGCAGCATTAAGAAATGTCTGCTAATGATTTTAATGTTACTATTATCTACTCTGCATGAGATCTCCGTGATACATTTTATATTTAACAACTCTTTTTCTCTGAATTACTCAGTCTCTATTGAGTTTAGCTTTTTTCCTATTTACCATTACATCTCTTGTACATGGTTTGTTTGCAACTTTCATAGTTGCTACATTAATTATAACCAGTACCACATATTTTTATAGTTTCGAGATTTTCTGGTGGATATTGCAGAGATTGTAAATGGCATATAGTGTACTGGTCCAAACAGAAAGCTCTGTAAATTGGTATGCTAACATGCACCTCACACTCAGCAATATCTATTGTTGCATTAAACCAGTGAAAGGGCTGAAACGTTAGGACGCCGGGCACAATTTTAAGTGGCACTTCGTCAGTTTTCACTTTCTGAGTTCAGATCTTGCTGAGGTCGAATTTTCTTTTCATCACATCTGGGTCGATGAAATAAGTGCTAGTTGCCCACTGTGGTCAATATAATTAATTCATCTCATATGCCAAAATGTTAACGTCAACATTACAATCATCATCTACATAAGCCTTAATCGGCTTTAAAAGATGGAGCACATTTATTGAGTCCTAACTCATATTTCCTTATATCCTGAGCACTGATATCTTGCATTTGTTATAACTTCTCCTACAAGTCTTGTATAAATTGTTACCCAAACTGGAATGACAACAGATTATTCCATTATCTAGAGCATAGACAATAGTATATGATTCCCTCGTATGTATACACAACTAAGCTGTAATCAAAATGTATTACAGAAGGTGGTAGAAGATTTGGGTATGTTAAACTGTACGGTGTGTAGGTGGCTTCGCATTTCACACCCAATAAGTAGAGCAGAAGTGTTATAGTCTGCTATGATCTGTTGAGTGTGACTAAAGTCAGTAAAAATTATTTCTTTTTTTTTTTGTTTTGTCTAATCTTCTTGCACAGAAGTGAATTCAAGCATTCATTTAAGAAGCTGAAACGAAATTGTCAATCATGGAATGGCATTACATTTCTTCTTAAAAACAAGCATCATAATAGGTTCAAGAACCATAAATTGACAGAGAAAATAATGGAAAATTGAAACAAAAGCATTAAAGAATCTATTATGAAGAAGAAAACTAAACGAGAATCTGAAAACTGTCTACATTTAATATGGCAATGCATCTTTGGCAACGAATCCGACAATTAGCAAATCTGGTTTGTTCAGTTGTCCTCCTATCCACCGAAAAGCCCACGGACACTCGCGTGTTGGGTCTAATGTAGTTGAAGTGCTGTCTTCTGGGAAAATATTTTAATAACAGTTAGTAATAAAAAACAACATAAATTTAAATCTCCGTAAAATAATTGCCTAGTAGGAATTGTATCATAACGAAATTAGGTATTTTCATTGCAGTAACTAAGAATAATTATGTAGATTCACATGTCTCTCTGGGTAGAGGTCATCGTACAGCTGTTTTGTTACATTATCTCTTTCAGGTGGGATGCTTAAAAACATTACAGGAAATAAGATTATGTCGTACGTATTTCATATACATTTATTCGTCGTTAATGTTTAAAAACATCCCAAATATGTATCTGAATTAATTTTCAAATGTATGTCCGAAAGCAAAAGCAAAACAATTCAAAACTAATCTCTAAGTGCTCAGTTTCAATAATGGAATCTCACGTTCACATACACGAAAACACCAACACAGACATAAACACGCACGACAACTCACACAAACACACACACGCACACACACACACACACACACACACACACACACACACACACACACACAC
>NC_068984.1:72313327-72313692 GCF_001194135.2 Octopus bimaculoides
AAATATGTTTAAAAAAACCTCATTTTAAAATATATTATAAAATTATATATACATATACACAAAAAAATACTCTAAACATACAAAACACCATACACACACGCATATACGCATACATACATATATACATATATATACATGTACATATACATATATATATATATATATATATATACATATATACACACACATACAAAACATCACACAACATATACACACATACACACGCACACACACACATATATATATATATATATACACATATACATACATATATGCACATATACATATATATATATATACATATACATATACATATGTATACACATACACACACATACATACATACATATATATATATATATATA
>NC_068984.1:72313702-72316911 GCF_001194135.2 Octopus bimaculoides
GTATACCCATGCATATGTATATACACTTGCACATGTATATGAACAGATGTACGAATATAGGCATAATCACACTCCGCTCCTCCTCTAGGAATTACGTCCATAATATAGCTTTAAAGAATTTTTTCATTTCGAGAGTTTAAATTATGTTGGGAACATTTGGAAAATACATGTAGATGATAGTATCCGAATCACCCTCTTTAATAATGTATACTTTCTGTTGCGCATCTTCAAACTTTTAAGAACAAAATAATATTAATAATGTAGAAACTCGAAACTTTATATACATATCCATGCGTGTGCTTGTGTTTGACTGTGAATTCAATTAAATTAAAGCTAAAGAAACATTTATGCTTTAATTATGCATAATATAACGAACAGGATGAAGCTAATACTTTCCAATATCGAAGTGCATAAATTGTTTCCCGCTGAATTAACAAATTAATATTTGTAGCTTAAAAACATTATAACACATAGAAATCTTGTTAATATCATGGAACAATGTTCCAAATCATTGTAAGTTGTTGTTTTCCTGTAGAATTGTATTACTTATGGCAGTATGATATGTGTGTTTTCAAATGGGTGACGTTGTATGTTTGCAATCAAGTCTGAAAATATAATACATTTCAGATGCCTTGTTATTTAATCTGTCAGTGGTATATTCACTTTTAATACATATACTTAAAATATAACGAAATCTTAGATTATCTTTGTTCAATCCAAATTTATTTGGCACCAAATGAATTTAATTTACAGTTTTGTCCTATATGGTTTGACATTATATATCAGGGATGTCAAGTGATGTAGAAGAAGAGAAATTACGTTCGAAAAACTTGTTCTTACACAGCACTGAATGTTCGAAGTTAGTGGCTAAACTGAATATAGTAGCAAGGCAGATATATTCAATACGTCAGTATCACACACAAAGTAACCAACAAGAAGAATAGTTTAATGGAGCATGACAAATAAAGTGTGAAAGGCATGGTAGTTGAAAGACATAGAGAAATATATGGAATGAAAATAAGAGGTAGAGTTTATGTGACAAGAAAGCATTACTATTAACTGTTATTCGTTTAAGCTTATGTTGGTAAAATACCTGTTTGCAGAGAAAGCAGAAATGAGTTTTATTCCCAGCTAATCTAATTATTTGATCCCAAGGTAGTAGGGTCGATTGTGAAAGCTTGCTTTGGAACCGGTCAGCAATGTCTAAAGTTATTATCGCTTAAATGTTTGTTTTAACCAACTATACTTACTAGATTCAATGCTGATCTGTCTCACTGATGCGTTATATTATTTAATTTGCTCTCATTGTCAAACACACAGGAAGGAAAATATTCAATAAATATATATTTCTCTAGGAAACTGTGAGCCACCAACTCTCTAACCGAGAAATAATCTGGGGGTCAGGTTCTACTAACTACCAAATAGTCGGTGCGTGGTACATACCAGGAGTGAGTATACTAGTTTACTCTCTAATTTCTCTAATCAATGGCAGAACTGACCATGCTACAATTAAAATCAATCCACAATCACATTAGATTTTCTCATACAGATCGAATGTGAACAAAAAATACATACGGCAAGGTCATCAGCGTATTGGAACATGTCTTGAAAGCACATCGATACTTACTCGTAAATTACAGTATTGCTTCAGTACCAGCAAGAAAAACTACTCAAAATACAAATATGGGCTAAAATATAATCGAAATAATAATAACTTTTAAAGGCGTAACCATGACCCTGCTTCAATGAAATAGCTGTTCAGTCTCAAGAGGAAAATGATAAATTTCCATATTTCGGAGAAAAAATGGTGGAGCATGTGGGTCAGAGAAAAAAGGAAAAAAACACCATATCAGTTTAGCAGCTGGTACTGCAGCCTTAGCAAAAGAATATGCTACATTTAGAAAATATAATAGTGAAATTATCAACATAGATTCATTTTCCAACATTCATGATAACTACAGAACAATCTAAGCGTGCGAATTAGGGACGTTATTCGCTGTTCAGAAAAGTGCTTTACATTCTACAGATTCAATTAGGAAAATCGTGAGTGTTACGAACGAAAATCTTGGGAGGATTGCAAATCATGAAATTATACTGTCAAATGTAAAATATCTGCAAATGAATTGTTTAGTCATGTGGAACAACAGCTTTGCTCTTTACCTCTATAAAATATTCCCATGCATAGTGAAACGCTCAGTAAAAGAGAAATCAAAGGACTGCAAAATGGTCTTGCTCAGTACCAGAACCATAATATCGAAAGCATGAGTTTGACTGACGAAAGATAAAGAGACTGGCAGGATGGTGCATCATGTGCTAAACTTCTTTGTAATCTCTGTCATATAAATACTACAGCAAACTTATTAACGTTTTGGATTAGTAAACTGAAAATTTACCTTATCTTGAATTCATATGTTGCAGGCTAGTGTAGCAAAGTTGAGAAAAAATATATCCAAAGTTATAATATATGTTTGAGGAAAGTAGAAATGAATTCATATTATTCCCCCACCTGTATAATAAATTTTATAATTCATAAAGGCTTATAACACACGAGAGACTAAATATGCACTACAGTGAGCATTTTTCACACATCATAGTTCTCCAGGCTATAACAGAGGAATTCAAGACAGGATGCCCCTGGGAGCTCCTCTATGCTGATGACCTTGCACTAATTGCTGAGTCACTATCACAATTAGAGAAGAAGTTTCAGGTATGGAAGCAATGACTAGAATCAAAGGGCCTTAGAGTCAACCTAGCTAAAACCAAAGTCCTCATAAGTAGGAAGGCAGACAAAACACAAACCCCTTCAGGTAGATGGCCCTGCTCGATCTGTAGAAAAGGAGTGGGAAGTAACTCTATAAGATGCACCCAGTGCAAGCTATGGACACATAAGAGGTGCAGCAATATCAAAGGAAGGTTAACTAGGAAGTTAGTTTTTGTTTGCAACAGATGTTCTGGAGCTATAAATACAGGAAATGTGCAGAAAACAACTTCTGTCACATTCCAGGGAGAAAAACTAGAAGTGGTTGATAGCTTCCGCTATCTTGGAGACCAAATTAGCAGTGGAGGTGGGTGCGCTGAAAGCGTAGCTGTTAGAATTAGAATAGCCTGGGCAAAGTTCAGAGAGCTCTTACCTCTGCTGGCGACAAAGGGTCTCTTTCACAGAGTAAAAGGCAGATTGTATGATGCATGTGTACGAACAGCCATGCTTC
>NC_068984.1:72320557-72321383 GCF_001194135.2 Octopus bimaculoides
ATGCTAGCATGGAAGGCGGACGTTAAACGATGATGATGATGATGATGATCCTCGAAATTTACATCCAGTAATGTCTACTTGAACTACGCCTAAAATTGCTAGTATCATGAACCAATACCACCGGAGAACATTTTTGAAAGCATTTTTAGTTGTCTTGCTTTTTACAATTAGTCCTTTCTAATTTGGTGAAGCTGGATTAAGAAGTGCCCTCAGAAATTTTCTTCTCAGTCAAGTTTGCTGTTAAACAAGGATTCATTTTTTTTTTTTACCAAAAAATGTCAATTTTGCCATTAAATGCAGCACTGAAATAAGAAACTAACACGAGCCAAATAGTACTTTTTTTAATGTTTAACAGATATATTACACAAAATGTTTCATTACACATCTTAGAATAGATATTTCTGTTAAACTGGAGTTTCAGCTACTCACGGAATGAACTTTCTCTTCTCTGCTTTATGTGAATAAATTGCATCATGGCCGTCTCTTTGCAGTGACCTGCGGTAGACAGCATCATTGTGTTACCTTGTTACCTAGTCTCAATGTACCCGATGTCTTGATTGAATCTATCACCTGGTTCTTCTATTTTTGCCTTATGATTTCCCAGTAAGTATATTTATACTCTTGTGACAATAACAGCAATGCTTGAAAAATTGACATCTGACTTAGTGGAAATTCTTGATGTGATAGAGCAAAATGGATTTCATTTTTGAAATCAGGACTCCAGAATTACTAGTAAATATATCTCCGATACCAGACAAGAAAAACCTTGCTCCCCAGCGTAATTCATACATATTTTGGGGGAGGGGTCAGCCGATAAAATCCACGG
>NC_068984.1:72321393-72324298 GCF_001194135.2 Octopus bimaculoides
TATATATATATATATATTATTACTGTACCTATGTATCAATCCACACAGACACACATACACATACATATATAGAGAGAACAGTGTAGCAACACGGTGGTGCATCAGCATGGCCGCAGCTCTAAGCTGAAACTATAAAAAAAATATATATATATACACATATATATATATATTTATATATATATATACACATATATATATATATTTATATATATATATTAGCGTATGATCATGAATAAAGATATGAATTATGATAGGGTCAGATATCTCACCTATAACATCTAACTATTATTACTATATTTCCGTACTAAAATGATATGATCACTACAATGTGTATCTACAATAATCATGAAAACAGTTATTACACACAAAAATATTAAGTAGCATTACATACAAGTACAATTTAAAATTAGGTCAACAATATAATTAAAATTAACTCTGCAAAACATATTCTGTTGTCGAACGGCTTAACTACATATCAAAGATACAATGCTCGTTTTTTATTATTTCCTTCCATTGAAACACAATGATTCCTATGTCTTTTGTGTAATATTTTATGCCTTACTGTTTCTCTTTATTAGCTCTATATTATTTCGCAAATATCCGAACGAAATGGGTTATTAGATCAATGAGAAATGTGTGACAAGAAAAATAGTATATTTCAGTACAGAAATGTCAAAGAATAAAATATTTCCGAATGTTAACAATTTTCTAGCACAAGTCGTTGAAGCCACATATATATTCATGTAATGCACTTTAAATAAGTTGAAAAGATTTTTTTTACATCCTATGTTACTATTGAAAATAAATAATATCGTAATGATGATTCTTTTCAATATTATTTCTACTATAGGCACAGGGCCTCGAATGTTATATTGTCAGGAAGGGGCTAGTCTATATTGTGAAACCCAATGCTCGACTGGTACTTATGTTATGGACTTTGAAATGATGAAAGATGAAGTTCACCTCGGTGGTTTTGAACTCACAACGTAAAAAAGCTGCCGAGAAAAATTTAGAAGCATTTAGCACAATATAAGCATTCTACTGGTTCACAATCAAATGCTGATTATAACACTAATTATACATATTTGTAAATGTATGTGAGTGTATGCATATATTTCCGCGTATACACACACACATATATTTTACTGCGATGGTGTGTGTTAAACAGCGTCGATTATTACAATTCTGTAAATAATAATAATAGTATTTTATAAGCTTAATGCTTATAAGCGGTCACCACACAATGACTAAAGAAAATAGTCTAATAGTGGGGCATATAAACCCACCTCCTCGACGGAAAAAAAATATAGGTTTTCCAGTACGCGTAGGACTCGAAGTCACACATCTTTGTTTTGGGGACAAGAATATAAATTTTGGATATCATGCTGATTAGTGGAACGAATCTTTATATTCTAATCACGAAACGTCGTACATGATTGACTAACGGCAGGTTTGTTTTCGTTTATCTTCTCTTCGTTTTTGTTCTATGTGTGCCATAAATATTGCCATCCGTTGGAGAAAAATTTGGAAAGTGATAGAATTTTTTTTACCACCTTTGCATATAAAACTTGGTTTGTTTAAGCAATTTGTGAAAGCCTTTGGACAAGGAATCCTCTGCATTCGCATATCTTGCAGAAACGTTCCCTTCCCTGAATCAAGCTAAAATTAAAGAAGCTTTCTCCATAGGTCCCCAAAGTTCCCACTTTAATATGCCACATCTTTTGTATTTCAATTTACAGTTCTTTATATTTACTTAATTTGTCAAATTCTTTTACTAATATATTTTTATCAGTGAGGACACTTATATCTATTATTATTATTATTATTATTATTATTATTATTATTATTATTATTATTATTATTATTATTATTCAGTGAGAGAGCAGTGTATGCCATCAAAGTGACACTGGTATAAAATATACGAAGCCTAGTATACTAATCATGACTACACGTCTGAGATAAGGGTAAACCAGGCACATGCATCACAACTATACATGCGCAACATAGTGATCTCATATCAATATAAACAGCACGTGATCTTGCAGATGGGTCCCAGTTAGAATTTTTCTCCAGTTTGAGTAGCCCATCCCGCTCAAAATGTCCCTGAATAAGAGTTGTTTAAAGATGTTGAACAAAACAACAATGTTTCCAATGGTGAATCATCCAGACCCCAAAGAATTCCTTTCAACGCATGTCTATGATGCTCCCCTACTACTTCTGCCCGTGATCAGAGATGCTTATATCGTCAACCACCAAGGGACGTGCTCAACTGGTTAAGGTCAAGTAACTGACAAGCAAATCTGTGGTATTGATTAATCATCATCATTATTTTTGTTGTTGTTGCTTTTGTTGTTGTTATTACTGCTGCTGTTACTATTTCGATATTTTTATTATTAAAGCATTGAATTGGTAGAGTTGTTAGCACACCGGACATGATGCTTAGCAACATTTCATCCATTTTTACATTCTGAGTTCAAATTCCACCGAAGTCGACTTTACCTTTCATTCTTTCGGGGCTGCTAAAACATATGCCAATTGAACACTGGGATCGATGTAATCAACTAAAGTTTCAGACAGTATACCCACAAGAGGAAGAATTGTTAAAATTGACCTTAATAGTATTTGTATTGTTATTGTTGATGGTATGAGAATTGACTCCTGGTATAAAATGTAATTCCATACATTAAACCGTTACAGATCAGAGAATATAGTGGAAAGTAGTTATTTGGATATCATTCGTAATGCCTTTTTTATATCTCTAGGTTTGTAATTGAAATACATCATTTTTATATTCTACAAAATTGCGCATTAACATACTACGTACAAATCACTATTTTACAATATGTACTCACGTTCAAGCTAGCTATTTTATACACACACACACACACACACACACACACACACA
>NC_068984.1:72324536-72327558 GCF_001194135.2 Octopus bimaculoides
TATATAGGATTTCATTAAACCTGGGTCATCAATCATTGCCGAAGTATACTGCAGCCAACTGGGCCAGATGATGCAACAGCCTAGATTACTCAACCGATACACTCCTATTTTATTGCAAGACAACGCTAGACCACACATTGCAAAAATGACATTGGCTAAACTATAGGAGTTGGAGTTGGAAGTTCTCCATGATCCACCGCACTCACCTGATCTTGCCCCACTGACTTCCACTTCTTCCAGAATTTGGATAACTCTTTGATATTAAAATAATTTAATTCCCACGATGCTGCTGTAAAATTGGCCTTCCAACATTTTATTGCTTGCCAGGCTCTTACAGTTCCGGGCTGGACAAGCTACCGCTGAAATATGGGTACATGCTTTGATGAATAAAACTATTCCTTGTATTTATAAAACATTAGCTAACTATTTTTTTTTCTATAAATTTCCTACTTGACGACCAAATAAATGAAAACTATCTACATTCCAACAGCAATATTATTAGAAGCATCTTAAGAGAGATAAAATCGTATAAATAGCGTTGTTTTTCTTTAGAGTTCCTTTCCTTGTGTGCGTGTATGTGTATGTGAGTGCGTGTGGGTGTGCGTGCGTTCGTGTTTTATATGTGTGTTTGTGCGCGTGTGTGTCGGTATAAATATTAAAAAAATATCATCAAAGTGTTAATTATAGATTGAGGTACACGTAGTGCTCAGTCCTCGTACACCAATCAATTCTTTCATCGGTTTTGAAGCAAATCTATACTAGATTGGTTTCCAGCCATAACATTCAAAATGTATAATGATCTTAATTGAGTACTACAAAGTAATATAACACTTATCATGTATTTTGATATTAGGTGAAACGTAATTGTCTGAATAAGTCGAATAAATTTCCTTTAGATAACATTCTTGTGGTAGCGACACATTTTCCGATTATCAGAGTAGTTTTACTTTTATTGAAATTTAAAATATGGCCAGCAGTTCATATAGAAAATATTTTCAGTCATAAGACACGCTTGATATCCTATGCTGTTGATATCATAGGAGACTGTAATACATTCACCCGTCTACGGAGTGTGGAGGTGATAATAAATGACTATTGGTGTTTTAATACGTTGCCTAAAGAGAAAATATTACTGCAAGGCTAACCCACGGTTGAAGTCATGGTTTTTATAGCTGCAATAAACCCCAAATATACATGTGTGTCAGAGTGTGATTGTATGTGTGCATGTGTGTAAAAAAAATAAAAGACAGACTGAGAAAGAGAGAGAGAGAGAGAGAGAGAGAGAGAGAGAGAGAGAGAAAGAGAAAGGATGCGGAGAAGTAAAACACTATGTATGTTTCCTAAGTTAAGAATATCTATATAATGACTTATTAAAACAACTTCATAATTAAGTATGGAGAGCGCGTTTTCCTTAGGGTAATAACATGGTAGTCTGCACCTGAAGAAAATAACCTATTCATCATTGATTATGATGTTGCTTCAATAACTCATAATTTGAATTTTGTGCACTTTGGAAACATGTAGTGCTTAACTGCTTCCAGTCCTTTCATTTACACACCTACTTGTTTCATAGTTGATAACATAAGTGCTTTTGACCTGGAGTTGTGTAGCACCTATAATCATATCAAGATTACCTTTTTAATTTTGATGTCGGTCGAAGTGTATTTAATATATTGCTTAATAAATTTTTATTGATTGATGATTTATTGTTTCCTTGCAGTGTACTATACAAGAAGAGAATACGCTAGGAGCTAACTGGCTGTTTTACCACGATCGATTGGATCTCATATGCACGCGCGTGTTTGTGTGTGCGTGAGTGTATTTCTAAATGTCTGTATGTAGATAAGTATTTAGTTAGTTAGTTAGTTAGTTAGTTAGTTAGTTAATTAGGTAGTTAGTTAGTTAGTTAGTTAATTAGGTAGGTAAGTGGTTAATTAGTTAATTATGTAGGTAGGTAGTTAATTAGTTAATTATGTAGGTATGTATGTAGGTAGGTAGGTAGGTAGGTAGGTAGGGAGGGAGGGAGATAGATAGATAGATAGATAGATAGATAGATAGATAGATAGATAGATAGATAGATAGATAGATAGATAAAACTGGTAAATAGATAGACTGCTGCTGTCAGATTATTTGAAAAAAAAATAACTGCATATTTTTTCTTTGACATTGTATATTGTTTAGATACATGATGGCTATAGGTGCATAATTGGCTGTGTGGTAAGAAGCTTGCTTCTCAGTCACATGGTTCCGGGTTCAGTCCCACTGCGTGGTACCTTACCTTAGGCAAATATCGTCTACTATAACCTATGTATGTGATTTTGTGTCTGTTCCCCATTATCGCTTGCCATCCGATGTTGGTGTGTTTATGACTCCGTAAGGTAGCGGTTCGGCAAAAGAAACCGATAGAATAAGTACTAAGCTTACCAAGAATAAGTACTGGGGTCCATTTGTTCAACTAAAGGCGGTGCTCCAGCATGGCCGCAGTCAAAGAACTGAAAAAATTAAAAGGATAAAGGAATAAAAGAATAAATATTATTTAAAAAAAGACTTAGAGATTTCATATCTAACATCTGAAAGTATTCTAAGATGCATTATTTTAAACAAACGTTAATATCGATAGTAAATGCTGCAAAATATTGCTGCTCGTACTTGTATTTGGTGAAATAACCAAAATCAACGAAAAAAGTCTGTCTCGAAATTGCTTAGTCCGAATTATTATAAGCAATAATAAAGTGATAAATGCCAATTCAAAAGTTTGTACCAAAAGCTCCAAATAGTTGAAATGATCTATATTTTCGAAACGTGTGAAACTAAATCAGTTTTGTAATTAATTCTGTATAAACATTGTATATTATTCCCAGTGGGTAGCAAATTACATTATAACTTTTTATCAGCTAAAATTTTACAGATAATTTTGTATGCGAACTATGTACCTACAACAATTTTTTCGACGTAGTTTTTTCAATTATATATTTCTAAAAATATGTATATGTTTGAACCTCTGGAAGATATATATCTGTAT
>NC_068984.1:72328070-72330244 GCF_001194135.2 Octopus bimaculoides
AGAGAGAGAGAGAGAGAGAGAGAGAGAAAGATTCGGGTGAATATGGTACTTAAGTTTAGGCACCAGAATTTAGTATGGTATTATCCATACAGTTTCAAAATAAGATGGTTAAAATCAGAATAAGCAACAAGGATATCCAAAAGTAATACAGTACGATCCTTTCATGCAATTCCAGCTCAATTAAATCGAATCGCATGAAACGATCGTACTGCATGACTTTTGGATATCTTTGTTGCTTATTTTCATATATGTATATATATATATAGGATGCGAAAATAAGAAGAAAATGGAGAATAAATGGATGTAATTACTGATTTATTTGCATGTTGTAGAGAGATGACGTTTTTCTAAAAATAGGATTACAAATAAATTGGAAACTTAAAGCTCTCAAAAGTTGATAAAAAAAACTTTAAAAAACTACATATATGTTTCTGTCAAACTATTAAGTAGAAGGTAATCTCCAACTCATGTTGTTTAATGTCAAGGAAATTGCCACCTTCATACTATTTTATGGTTAGACTTCTAGAGGGTTCAAAAAGAGCGGACTCCACTTCGGGGATCATTATATCTTTTAAGGGAAGTGTGTAGTGTTAGCAGGTTAAAGTTAAAAGATATGTATAGAGACTTTTTATGATTAGTGGGTTTGGAATATTTGTGGATATACTACATACATATACAAAATATCATGATTATTAAACAGATAAATAAATAGAAAAATAAAAAAGAAATATATTAAAAAATTTTAAATAAATCAATATAAAAGTAAATTCTATAGATGATTTTAATTGATTTAGCAAGAGATACATACGTTGTTATGATTCAGGTTAGATGCAAATTTGAAAAAATAAGTCGTTGTGATGCTTGACCAGCGAAGCTTACTTATCGAATCGTTATTGATTAGGTATGTAGATGCATATTTGAATGCAGTTGAGAGGTTAACAAGAATAGGATATGAAATACCAAGTATATAGTGGCTCATACGTGTTTATTTGAGCATATATTTGCAACAAATAAATAAATAAATAAACATGCATATGAATACGTGTATATCTGCGCACATAGATGCATGCGTATAGATAAACATAAACCATAAACATAAACAAATGCATGCACATGTATGAAAAAGTATATGCAGGCGTATCGATATACAGAAAAAACACACCTATATAGGTAGGGATTTGGACAAAATATAGCTGAAGGAGGTTTATAACGAAAAGAAAAATGTGGGAGGCTTTCTGATAGGTATTTAATTTATTGGTAGATTATTAGGTTAAATGAAATAGTAGGTGCTTAAAAACCAAATTTGATTTGGTATTAGTAATACTAAACGGTAAGAAGACGAGGGAAACAGATTAACCAAAGATAGGGGGAAAAGAAGACTACGGTTGTTAATGATCCATAAATTACTTATGTTTAAATTTGTTTTATACGGGTTTGATATAAATAAAAGTGGAAATAGATGTTATGATAATTGCGCTAAAGAGTAGGAAACTAGGATGAGAATATATCGAGGTTCTCGTAAAGAAATTAGGTACTATAAGGAAGATATATTTTGCAGGTGTGAGGTTAATATTCTAAAAAGTTAATTGAGAGGGAAAAGTAAGATTAATAGGAGGGAGAATACGGAGATTAGATTATCTATATATTTTTTGAAAGAATGTCAGTGTGCGCGGGTCTTTTTGGATATATAAAAATAGACGGAATTTAAGTTCTGTTACGTACGCAACCAATTAGGATTTCCTATATATATACGTACGCAACCAATTAGGATTTCCTATATATATATATGTAAAATAGTGTACATTTAACACATTAGAGATGCCCATAAGGGGCATCTAACCCGCTAGAAAGAGCAGCCAAGGCTCTGCACCACAAAAAAGGGATAGTTTCGAAAAGGAATGAAAAATAAAAGCATTTACCATCTATATTTCGAACCGGGTTTCAAGTTATTTTAGCAAAATAAACTATTTATTATGCCAGGCCAACTATCATCAACGAAATAGCCTAGAGCGACCATATATGCACGAGGCACTCCATCTGACTTGTGCATATATGTCTAATTTTTCAAAATTACCGCGCATGTGCGGAATATCTAATCGGCAGCAAATACAAAAATAAAAAATTACGATTTTTAAGAAATTAGCCAAAAGCATTCGCTACACCACTGGTAGTAA
>NC_068984.1:72330254-72330670 GCF_001194135.2 Octopus bimaculoides
GCGCGGTAATTTTGAAAAATTAGACATATATGCACAAGTCAGATGGAGTGCCTCGTGCATATATGGTCGCTCTAGGCTATTTCGCTGATGATAGTTGGCTTGGCAGAATATAGAGTATATTTTGCTAAAATAACTTGAAACCCGGTTCGAAATATAGATGGTAAATGCTTTTATTTTTCGTTCCTTTTCGAAATTATCCCTTTTTTGTGGTGCAGAGACTTGGCTGCTCTTTCTAGCGGGTTAGATGCCCTTTATTGGCATCTCTAATGTGTATTAAATGTACACTATTTTACATGAATAATATATAGTCTGTTGACTAGTTTTCTTCTCGCTACAGCACTGGTAGTAATTAAATTTCTTAATGTTTTGCTACCCTTAGACTTATTAATTATATATATATATATATATATATATAT
>NC_068984.1:72333304-72334933 GCF_001194135.2 Octopus bimaculoides
TATATATATATATATATATATATATATATATATATATATATATGTGTGTGTGTGTGTGTGTGTGTGTGTGTGTGTGTCTGTGTATGGGTGTATGTACATGTGCAAGTGTATATGTATGTATCTCTCTATATATATATGTATACATGTTATATATACTCATTCATGTCTGCTTATATGCCCGCAATGTATTCTATGCATCCTATGTATATCTTTAATCTCGCAGCTGCATTTTAAATATTTACCTACATATCCTAATCAATTAAGATCGATATGTAAGTCCTATTTGTAATGAATCACATCGACTATTTTTTTTAAATAACTTCCATCCATCCTCAATCATATTTATTTTATTTCAATATCCCAATACTTCATTCATCTTTTTATCTTTCTGTTTATATATTTGATTCTAAATTTATAGATAAAAAACTTTACTTTCCTCATGAAGCTTGATGTATATGTCATATGCTTCATCTATTTTTTTTTTTTTGACATTCTAAATAATTATATACCTCCCTCTAGATTTTTTTTAACAGATTCGCTGATTTTTCCTGTCTATTTTCATATGATGCATGTTTCGATCGAAACTTTTCTATACGGTGCACACATGAAACAATCCATTTTTGTTTTTTAATGTACTTTTAGACATTATTCATATTCACTACATTAGCCTTCAAAGTTCACAACTTGTATCCCCTTTAATTTCTGGACCCAACACCTTTTATAAAAAAACTGCCTAATGAAATCCTAATGCGTTGCGTACGTAACAGAATTTAAATTTCGTATTTATTTTTATATATCCAAAAAATCTGTTACACTCCTACTCTCTTTCACAAAAAACATGTAGATAGTCTAATCACCGTATTCTTCCTCTTATTAATCTCATTTTGCCTTCTCCGTCGGTTTTTTAGAATGTTAACATCATATTTGATAACCATATCTTCCTTATGAAATTTAATTCCTTAACGGGAACCTCGATATATTCTCATCCTAGTTTCTTACTGTTTAGCACGTTTAGCATAACATCTATTTCCATTTTTACTTATATCGAACCCGTGTACAACAAACTTAAACATAAGTAATTTATGGATCATTAACAACCGTATTCTTCTTTTCCCCCTGTCTTTGGTTAATCTCTCTTCTACAAGTCTTCCTACAGTCTAGTATTATTGGTTTTTAAGCTTCTATTTCACTTAACCTAATAATCTACCTATAAATTAAATACCTATTAGAACCCCCCCCCCACACACACACACACTTTTTTTATTTTCCGAGTAAACCCCTCTTCCACTACATTTTGTCCGTTTCCCTACATATATAGGTGTATTTTTCCTGCATATCCATACGCTTGCATATATTTTTTCATATACGTGCATGCGTGTACTTATGTTTATGGTTCATGTTTATCTATACGCGTGCAACATGTGTTCATATGCATGTTTATTTATTTATTTTCGGGACATATATGCTCAATTAAAACACGTATGAGCCACTACATATTTGGTATTTCCTAGCCTATTCTCATTAACCTCTCAACTACTTTCAAATATGCACCTACATACCTAATCAAAAACAACCGACAATAAAGCTCCAATGGTCAAGCATTACAACGGCTTTTTTTCAAATTTAAAC
>NC_068984.1:72334943-72335620 GCF_001194135.2 Octopus bimaculoides
CCAAGGAACATTTATAAATAGGAGGTCTTACAGCTGTTTCCAGGATATTTACTATATCCCTTCATCGGATATATATATGTGTGTGTGTGTGTGTGTGTGTGTGTGTCTGTGTGTGTCTGTGTGCTATGTATTAATTTGTTCCCTAATTATAATATTCTGCATATTCATATAGTATATCCGCAAATATTCAAAACTTACCAATGAAATTAAATCTCTAAACATTTTTTAACTTTAACCTGCTAACCTTACAAACTTCCCTCAAAAGATATAATGATCACCCAAGTGGTGTTAGCGCTTTTTGAACCCTGAAGAAGTTCAACTATAAAATAGTATAAACGTATCAATTTCCTTCACATTAAACAACATGCTTTGGAGATTTACATTTAATTATTAGTTTGGCAGAAACATATATATAGGTTTTTCATACGTTTTTCATTAACTTTTTGAGTTTCAGACTTCCAAATAATTTGTAATATTTTGTAAAAATCATCTTTTTACATCATGCAAATAAATCAATATTTACATCCATTTATACTCTATTTTCTGTTTTTCTTGCTTTTCCTTCAATATTAAAAAATTTCAAAAGCCCTAAACATATACAAATGACTTTGCTATTATATCAAATAGACTGAACCAGTGGAATACCCTGAATTATATAATCCCTCATGACGACTTAA
>NC_068984.1:72336005-72346196 GCF_001194135.2 Octopus bimaculoides
TATATATATATATATATATCACCCAACTCAAGTTATGCGTATTCTAATTAAAAATTTATATTAACATATTTAGTGCAACAATCTATAAATCTTCACTCCATAATGACAGATAATATTGATCAATGACTAATTACAAGTTAGATCACATTTTCTGCATATATCACATCTGCTGTCCTATTCGCAAATTCAGTTTTTTTTTTCTTGGAGTATAACTTGCTACATATATTTCCTTAGTTCCCCCTTATAGTTTCATGTACGAATCGTGTCTGTTTCCTTTATAACTGTGTTTTTCTCTTCATATATACAGCTTCAAAATCGAATGTTGAATCTGGATTATCGTTTGAAAATTAGATGCATTAAACTATTTGATTAAACGTGTGCATACATATATCTTTTATGCTTTATCTTTGAAATATTAATTGTGATAGTATCAACCTGTTATATAACAAAAAAATTTTTTTTTATTTCAGCAGATATCATGTCCTCTGTTAGGAGTTTTGTTAATTCAGTGATGCCAAGGCTAAGGGCAACATTTCTTTATCAATTTCGCTATAGACAAGTGGCATTATTCAGAAAATATTATTCAGGTAAGTAGAATCGAGCATATTTTGTCTCATTAGACTTAGCCATCTCAGTGCTTACCAAAAGTACGGATTATGATACCTTATTAACTAATGGAGAAAGGGAATCAGAAGATTAATGTTTGCTTCACACTTTGTCTGTGCAAAGCATTTCTGTAAATTTGTTTTAAGCGAACATGCTTGTTTGAAGACATTTAGCCTGCCCTTGTTTCAAACGTCCTTAGTAATATGAAGCAATATATGTAAGATAATGCATATATTTCATAAGACCAAATGAAGCTGAAGGTTAGAAATACGTATGGCGGCTCCTACCGTAAGTAGTTACCACTTGCCAGGAATGTGCTTAACATGTCAACTGGTCAATCCAATAAACTTATTGGTTATTTAAGCAATGTGTTCGTGGATGGTTAACGGATTGGATGTCGTGCTGCAGGAAGGGTAACAACTGTTGAAATATGCATATACTCCTATAACGTATTTTCTATCGTTAATCTTATTGCTTACATAGACGAATTCGTATATGAAACGTCCCATGTATATCCATACATATACACATACACACATTCATATATATATATATATATATATATATATATATATATATATGTGCGTGTGTGTGTGTGTGTGTGTGTGTGTGTGTGTATGTGTGTGTGTTTGTGTGTGTGTGTGTGTGTCTGTGTATGTGCATGTATTTCGTTAACTGAATTTTAGTAACATGTGTTCGTTTTCACCATACTTAAGTAGTGTCATCAGCTACCCTTCTTCTTTTTGAACTTTACTTTTCTTAGAAGTAGAACATGTTTATATGCTATATCGGGATGTCTTCCAATTTATTAGTTCTAGATTATGTGTGGTATATATTTTCATTGGAAAGCATTCTCAGATTCATTATTCAAATTATGAAGAGGCGATAGAATATGCAACTGTAATACATTTATCACAAATATGTTCGGGACAGTGATTTATGTCAAGCAACCAATAATAGATATTAAGTTTTTGATATTATATTTTTGTTATATATTTACCTCCTAACTAGTATTTCGCAATGTTAATCACTTAAATAAATTTCTGTGTGAAAATCATAGTTTACTCTAGGAAGTAAATGGAATTATATTTCTCACGTTTAACACAACAATCCCAATAGGTTTAACTTCAGCACATTAGACTTTGCCACTCTCGCCATAAAGAGAAAATTCGTAACTTGGTAAGTCAAGGAACCTGGAGAATGCAAGTCATGGAAAGTTCTGACATATTGCGTCGTAAAGGAATTTTTATTGTAGCATTGGTAATATTACAGAACTCAACCAGATTTTGCTTTAAAAAGGAAGTGATTTGCAATTCTTGTCGAAATGGCGACATGCCGTTTCTAATAATCCGAGTTCAGCACTCAAACATAGGAATTCAGTTAGCAGGAAAAATAAAAATACATGAAACAACATTTAACCTCCATCAATCACGTTAACTATCCCAATTCTCCATCCAAAGTTTTTAGAATGTTGTAAAAATATTTTCTGTGATTGTGAATCCCAGATAATTAAATTATATGAAATATACTACTGGTGGGAAGGTAAAAACAGATATGATCAAAATGGCAATGATAACAACAGCAACAACAGTCAGACGACCTCTGCAATGCCGATGTTGATGATGACGACATTAAAATGTTATATTTGTAACAATAGTAGTGGATGAGTGCTACACGAAGCATTTACAAAAGGTTTGTTGATTTTAGCTGAAATCCAGTGAGTGGAAAACAGAAAGTGAAAAGAATATGCTAGTATAAACAGTACATGTAATTATCACACAATTACATTGATACCTTGGTTAAATGAAATAACCTACCTCCTTAATCCTTAATTGGGATTACTCTCTTCAAAGAGTAGGTCTCCTTCGTCGGCATTCATTCCCTACCCCACAGGCGCATACAGGTAATCGGTCCGTCTGTTCGGGCAATGAATAACTCTTACACCTGCATTTGGATATATTTACTTGAAAGCAGCATTTCAGTCGTGCTACTCTTGCGTTTGTCGTAAAGTGGAAAAAAGGATTAACCAAGTGCAGGCTTCGTCAAAGAACAAAGTGTCGTTCTAACAAAAGATGAAACATATCTTACTTACCTCTACGTTACTAACTATAGTTAGATCATAACTATGTATGAAAAAGCTTCATGCAAATGTAGATTTTGCATTATTTGTCTCTGTGTTTGAATCATATCTGATAGCGACGTCTTACACGTTTCACCTAAGAGTACAATTTTGTAACTCCTTTTAGTGAATGAAACACGTGTTTCAAATAAATAATACCAAACATTTTTTCTAATCTAATCTCTTTTGATTTCTCGTCAAAGACATGTTTTCCAGAAGGTTCAACTCATAAGTAAACCTTACACAAATATAACATCTACCTGCGATTTTAGAGTACAAGAATAAGCAGAGGTGCTTCAAGAGGACACAATTTGCATTATAACCCTATGTATGTATGTATGTATGTATGTATGTATGTATGTATGTATGTACGTGTGTGTGTGTGTGTGTGTGTGTGTGTGTGTGTGTGTGTGTGTGTGTGTGTGTGTGTGTGTGTGTGTGTGTGTGTGTACAATGAATGATTTTGCTCAAGGGTCTGTATGCGCGTGTGCGATTAATACTTGTTAATACTTCAACGAAAAGTAAATTATCGAGTAACCACCTACGTGCATTTGATAAATTATTGATACATGTTGTGTGGTTATGTGTATGCACGTGCATGTCTGAGAGTTATATATGGGAAAGCACTAATCTACAATAGACTACAGTTTTCTATTTTACCATTTTTCTCTTGGTAATCACTGTAGAATCACGATTGCTGAACATACATAAACGAAAACATCAACAGTACACTCATATTTGTATTGCTCCAGAAATGTAGAGGATACAACGATTACTAAAACGATGTAAAGAAAAAAATTAAAGACAATCAGAATTACAATAGCATAATAGCAAATGATTTTATATTTGAAATGATTATCTTGGAGAAATTGAGGCAAAACAATTTTGTTTTCATTTATTTCTAGTTAATTTTGAAAATAAAACAATATCAGAAAAAAGTCATAGCAGTTCATACCTTCGAGAAAACATAAAAAGCAATATTTGTATGAGATTGTATCTAATGATTATGCTAAGATTATTTTCTGTCACAAAAGATACAATATTAGTAATATCATTCCCTTAAGATTGTAGGTTCATTTGTTGTTAATAGAAGCGATATAAGCTAAAGAAATAAGTTATTCTAATGATTACAATTTTCTATAAACTATCTTTTATATATATATAAATATGTGTGTGTTTATTCACACACATATATATATATATTTGTGTATCTATTTATTATGTATGTGTATATATGTGTATGGTGCATACAAACACACACACACACACACATATATATAGATATATATACATTTTTTATTCATTAAGGCCATGCGGCTGCGGCCATGCTGGTGCACAACCTTGATTTTGCGTCTTTACTCATGATTCTCCATCGGCCTGTGGGTGGTGGGTTTCACCTCAGTACTCCTGTACGTCTTCGTTTTGGATGTGTATCTGTCTAGTGTATGAGGGAGTTCGGCTTTGCAGACTCGTCCGCATCTCATACCGAGCCGTCGGCTTACCCAGTATGAAGGGGAGGAAAATGTCTAGGTCCGTTACGAAGACATTTACGTCTACATTGTATAGGTTTCTTAATTTTTGTGGAAGTGCATTGAATAGCTGTGGACTTTTGAATCTTAGACTATTGCCTGTTCCTGATCCTGAATTTAGATGGAATGGACGGAACCATTGGTTTTATGCAACAGCATCATATTATGCAACATCGTCGCTATCCCTTTCAGAATTTTCTATGTGTAGTTTATAACATATCTATCGTGCCTTCGCTGCAGGAAGTAAAGTTGTTTTCAACCTTTCTTTGTAGCTCATTTGCTGCACTGTTACAATCATTTTAGTGCAATGACGTTGGAACTCTTTCAGTTCCGTTGTTAGTTTGGCACTATGCGGTGACCATAGCTGAGAGTAGTAGTCCAGGTGGCTGGGAGCAAAGGCTGCCATTTTGGTAATGTGCATATGAAATGATGCATCATTGCACATTCTTATCCCCAAGCCTGTCACTGATTGTGACATTGAAATTTTGGCATCGTCGGATCCTATATATCCCAGATGCAGTGCATTTTTGAGCTGATAGTACAGTGCTTCAAATGTTTCAGCATTAAACAGCATGATGCTTACTTCAGCTCACTTGTACATTGCATTCAGGTCCTGCTATAAGCCTACGATGTTATCTGGGTTTTTGTTGCCTGCGATAATTATGTATCATCGGCGTAGTTATTGACAACGTACGTTTGAGTGATCATGGGCTGGTCTACGAAAGCTATTATAGACAGTAATGGTTGAAAGACAGTTCCGACAATGACTCCATTTAAAATGTGAGCTTCCTAGGGAGGAGGAATCATTGGCTGCGACTACCTGACTTCTGTCTTTTAAGATGTCATACAGCCACACTCCAAATGTGGCAGCAACCCCAAGGTCTCGCAACTTGTGACATGTCAGTCCATAACCTACCTTATCGAAGGCTTTTCGAAGTCAAGATATGTTACAATGACACCTAAATGATCAAGCAGATCTTTCAGAAGTCAGTCATAGTGCAATAAAAGTTGTGTAAGGCACTTTCTTCCTGGACGGCATTTATGTTGTGTATTGTTCAGTAAGTCACTTTCTACTATAAACATTATAAGTTTCTTTGTGATGATTCGTTACATGATTTTACTAATATATAAAGTAAGAAAGATTGGCCTGTAGTTTTTGACCTCTGCTCCTATCTTTCGGGATAGTGCATATAATACCTTATTTTAGCTTTTTATGAAGTTTACCTCTTGTAACTCTGGAAAAATATCTGAAGTGGTTTCGCTAAAGTTTACTTACATCACTTCAGGAAAATAGCTTGAACGCCATTGAAACCAGTTGCTGAGCTTGATCACATTTAACCAATAGCCGCTGTTACATCTGCCTCAGTGTAATTGGTGGTTGCTACTTTTTTATAGGACTGCAATATTAAAGACTTCAGCCGATTTTTTTATCTGAATTATCTGAATATGTTCCAGGTGGGGGAGGTGAAAACAATTTTTAAATTGTTCACTGAGTATCTCACCGATCCCTTTTGAATTCGTGGTGAGTGAGCCATCCCTTGAAGTAATGGTCCAATTTCACATTGTATCGTAACTCTTCCTTTGAAAGTTTATAGAAAGTTTTAGGATTTGGTTTTATGCTTTCCTCAGTTCTATATCTCTCGCTCTGCTCTTTCCTGTTCATGAAACAGTTTGATTTGGTCTTCGATTTCCAGGAGCATCCTTATTAAAGTAGATTTATAAAATTTAAACTCCATATTTTATAAAATTTAAACTCTGGTCTAGCTCATATGAGGTCACAAACTGGTTTAAGAACCTCAATAACGAAAATAGATAAAGATTTATGCAAATTGCCAGCAATAACTATTACGTGTGTATAAACCTTATCCTACTAAATAAAGTAATTCTATTTACTAGAAAAAAATTCCTAACTAATCACGGGACGAATTCGCGTGATTTTAGCAGCTAGAAAATCTATAAAACTGAAAGATACGTACTGGGTTAGAAAAGATAAACAGGGAATACTTGATATTACTATGAGATCAACATACTCAGCACAAGTTACTGACTTGTAGGAATATACTTATAGATAGTGTAGCTTAAGCAAAGAGTTTTCTTATTTGGGAGGAAGTCTATAGGGGATGATGTATTTTTCACTCTAGAATAGGCAGATAGAGAAATACAAGAAGCGATTTCTTAAATTTGTTAAGAACCTAGGACTCTCCATCTCTACGGAAAAAGAACACAACGCTGCCAACTTTCTTGATATCACTTTAGATCTAAGTGCAGAAACCTATACACCTAATCATAAGCCAAACACAAACCTAAAATACATAAATAGAATAGAAACTCTAACCATCCTAGAAATATAACTCAGAAAATAATTGAAAACGTTTCTACACATTTCTAATTTATCAGCTAATGAAGAAATTTTTAAACAAAATGAAAACTATACAACGTAGCATTATGTAAGGCAGGATATAGAGAAAAATAATCATTTAACAACAAAAATACAGATGTTGGAAAAAAAAGAAAAAGAAAAAGCATAATAACCGTGATGGTAGTACTGTAATCAGCGCAAGTAAAAATGATAATAGCAAAAATAGTAAAAGAAAGGAACATATGCAAATTAGACAATAACCATAGAATACCAGTTACAGAGAGGAATAATAATGATTTTAAGAAAATGGAGCCATATAAACTGATAAGAAATTTTGCTAGTAATAGAAACTTTAGTTCGAATTACCCTAACGAAGCAGATAATAAATATGTAAACCTGCCTAGTAAAAATACACAAATAACAAATGTGATGAAAAGCAGACCAAATATGAAAACCAAAGTAATAGGATAAGTATTTTTAATAAGAAAATAAAAAAATCTCTCTAGGAATATACTATCTGATAATACGGAATGGTATATTATTCCTTTCAGTAAGCAAATTATTTCCAACATTCTGAAAGTATTCTATTCGGCTTTCCAAACATAGAAAATATTATCGTATATTTAACAAGCACAAAATTAGAATAGCATTTTCCAATAATAGTAAACTGGAAGGAATCATTGCAGCACAGAACACGAAGAGATTAAATAATTTCTATGAGAAAGGTATTAATTATAACCGGAAGGGAAATAATAATTTAATATCAAACAGTAATGAAATAGGCGTTATTGATAGATATAGTAATATGAAACAGCTGCAATAAAGGAACCAATATATGGGAAGCAACTGATAATGATCCTAAGACGAGACTGGAGAGGGAAGGCAAGAACGCTTGAAAGTTCAGTACTGCGAAAGTAAAAAAATAAAAATAGAGCTAATAACCAAAGGTATAGCTAGAAGGAAATTAATAGAAGGAAATAACAAGTACTAACACAAACACTACAATGGAAAGCGTTATTTAGAATGTAAAATATCAGAAAGGTATGAACAACTTACAACACCGGAAAAGTGACCCAGAGTATAGAAATAAGCAAGTAAAAATTTGGGATATTACAGAAATATCAAAGTTATCTTTACTTTAAAAATATACACATATTAAATAAGTTTTATTTAGATAGGAAGATCATATTTGAAATGACATAAGCTGAATTTCGAAATGCAGTAACTATATCGTAAATTTGAAAATTAGTCCTATAGAGAATGACTTCAGTTATACGCCATTTTCATATTTTATTGTTCTGGTTAAATATGAAATTACCGAATACTGATGAAATGTTTACTCAAAATTGCGCTTTCAGATCCGTGTATCGAATTTGCGACGTGCTGTCGATCGTCAATAGGTAATCAACATCTTACCAGGATGTGTTGCTTACCCTTTGATATATATATATATTAACAACAGAGGCGGTATTAATACCGACAAGTGGTAATATAATTGCCACATAAACGCGCATATTCCCTTTGTACAATCCCTAATGCGGCAGATATCATTAAAGAAACTATCATATTGGCATTTGTTGCAAAATGCTCTGCTCAATACTACATTTGCCGCTAAAATATGTGTATGTGTGTGCGTGCGCATATGAGTGTGTGTGCGTGCGTGCGCATATGAGTATGTGTGTGTGTGCGCGCGCTTGTGTTTTTTGTCTATAGATATATAGGTGGATGTTTGAGCGTATATACATGTATATATATATATATATATATATATATATATATATATATATGTGTGTGTGTGTGTGTGTGTGTGTGTGTGTGTGTGTGTGTGTGTGTGTGTGTGTGTGTGTGTGTGTGTGTGTGTGTGTGTGTGTGTGTGTGTGTGTGTGTGTGTGTATGTATGTATGTATATATATTATTTATAAATGACTCAACGAGGAGAGACATTAGGTAACAGTACTTTAAAGTAAAGACTATTTGCCAAGCCACCATAACGTGGCAGTCCCGTTTGAGACGAATGCTACTCTTGTTTAGCTGCAGGAAACACCGTCTCCCGCTGGCTATACGACACAATATCTGCGTCGTTATATTTTCAACCGCACACACACACACACACACACACACACACACACACACACACACACACACACACACACGCGCGTATATATATATAGAAATTAGAGGTTGATTCCGCTAATTATTTCACCATAAATAGGTATGAACATTCTAAGGTCGAAGAATAGTTCTAGCATATTCATTTGCTTTATATTAAGCGCAACATACACTATATAACATCTTGTATTATATGATGTCATATAACTGCCTCAAATACATACTCGTTTGTCTCGCAGACAAGTTAGATCTTTATCGTAGCACGCTCATTGATTATATATCGCAGGACATTTCCAAATTCTTGTAGGCATTAAATATTAACGAAAATCAGAATTATGTGTATATATTATTGTTATTTTTTATCTTTTTCATTGGTGATTCTCGTATTGCCTGGCTTCTGTTATTTTTCTTACCTTTTCATTCCATGAAAAAGTGTACGCACATATACCTGCAAGTAATTATGCATTCGAGTATAAGTTGTCACAAAATCAACTGCTTTGATATGTAACGTGCCCGACATTTATTTCCGACTTGCATCATCATTTGAAATACTGTTAAATATATATTGGAAGGCAAATAGAACTAATGGAATTACGGAAGGTGCCGGGTAAAAACACACAAATTTATACATATTTGTTTTATCACCTATTATAATACTGCTTTAATATTTCCTCAAGAGTCACTCTCCTCATCCTTCCAAATTGCTGACGATGATTAAAATGAAAAAGCAAGTCACACTATTATCGTTCAACCAAGAATGACTTACTATTATGCAAATATATATAAACCGAGACATATACTTGTTTCCATGGGAATAAATAGCTTTCACATTTAATTATTGGCTGTTGTTAAGAATGATGTTAGTGATATCTGATGAATTCATATATAAAACTGATACCGATATACAATCCTCTATCCAAACTGTCAACAAGCACGCGTAAGCCTAATACGATACAAAGATTAACTATATAGATGTATACATACACGACGCGACTGTATCGATTGCAGAACTTTATCCATGAGTTAAGGCAGGGTATCCAAAATATGTATAAGCAGCCTTTCACATAAAAACGCCAGTTAAATGCGAAACTGGAATACAGATAAAGAAGCAATTCAGTATAAAGTATACCCACATGACATTTTCATCAAAGAATGTCGATCTAATAATTCTCTTAGAGAAAATGATATACACATCGGAATAATATTTTCAACGATAAAAAGGAGCTAAGTAACAATGAATTCAGTATAATCAGTACGTGACTATCCACAGGCATTGCCTGCTTCAGTTTATAACACTTGTGCGGTATAAAACCAAAATTCATGATAGCCACACAGACACAGATTCACATATATCCATACATACACACATGTACATTACACACACACACACACACACACACACATATATATATATATATATATATATACACGCACGCACGCACACACACACACACACATATATATATATA
>NC_068984.1:72346463-72347293 GCF_001194135.2 Octopus bimaculoides
ATATATATATGCATGTATCCATACATATCTATATATATAGACATACATAAATATGTAATATCTATTCACATGTATCTAAATATAAATATATATATATATATTATATAATATTATGTTACATTATGTTATAGTATATAATACTGCATTATATTATACTATATTATATTATATAAACAGGAAACCAGTTTTAAGTATAAAATGGTGATAGATATAACTCGACTACAGATTTATGTATTTATTTACTTCATTGTTTCCTGCGACGTTAAATGAAAATGCATAAAAAGACGATATCAAGGAGGCACAAGGGAAATGTAAAAAAAACAAGAAGGTAATGATAATATTAAAGCGAAGCGATTCTAAATGCATGCATTGCATTGAAGGTGTATATGCACATAGATATATATAAATATATACATACACATATATACCTACATACACATGCACACACATGCACACATACAAACTCACGCACATAAAAACACACATACAAACACACACACAAACACACACACACACACACACAAATATATATTTAGATATAGATATAAATATATAGATATATAAATATTTGTGTTTCATTAGGTGGAAAATGGTTTTCGAAGCAAAATATTATGGAGACGTATTACGTATGTATTTACACACAAATGCACCCACAGGCGTGTACACACACGTGCTCACGCACACATTCACACACAAATACTCTCGTAGATACACACGCACATATTGACACACATGTGTGTCTGTTTGCGCATACATGCATACATACATACATACACACACACACACACACACACACACACACATATATATATATATATATATATATATAT
>NC_068984.1:72347797-72355053 GCF_001194135.2 Octopus bimaculoides
ATATGTGTGTGTGTGTGTGTGTGTGTGTATGTGTATTCATATACACACATACGTATATATATTCATTTTATGACGTATACATCTATTTGGCATATGTTGAGGTATTCACGAAGGGGATATAATTCTGATGTTTTGTATGCTATGTATATACAAAGTATTATGCCGTGCGAACAAAAGGAAATTTCTGTGTTTTTTTTTCCATATATATTTTATTATGTGTCCGAATGTTGACTACTCTAGTGTAAGAGTGCTACATACAATGGGGCTACTGATAGTTTACTCCCAAGGAGGATATTTTTCACTAACGCATAAAGAAGCGGAAAAATTATCCAAACACAGTTTGAAAGTATTTTTTCGTTTCGTTCATTTTATTTCTATTTTTCATTCATCTTATAATTCAGTATATATATATTGTTCCAAATCTCCAACACCAATGGTTATATTTTCTAAATTATCGTAATCTACTGATGGAAGTAGATTTCACTGTTTACCAAAGGTATATATAACGATGTATAGTTGATCCAAAATACTAATACGTTAAAATATTTGAAAATTGCCCCGATCTCCGTTTACAATTCCTTTCCATTCAGAGATTCATTTTTACAATTTTAAGAGCTGGTCGACTGCTATATTTGCCTTCAAGTAACTTTCTTTCTTGGTGAGTCCTTCCAGAACAATGAACTACCTTCCGTACATTAGTTCTATATATAACACAAAATATAGCCAGATATCCTCTGAATTAAGTAAGAGTTCAGGAAAAATTATTCAAAAATAAAAAGAAAATCATCTTGTGTTTATATTTCCATTAAACATTTGATCTTTCGTGTTCAGAGGTATTCATCAAAGAATAATTATCTCTATTGACTTTGAAGGCAGCAGAATGGAAAGATGCCACTTTTGTTGTTAACGTCAGGTCAATATTGATCGACGAAACACATGATTAACGGCACAGAATGTACTGTGTGGTTCATAATATCGATTCTGAACCTTGCGGTCTCTGATACCACCATAATCTGCAGCCACCAGGGCACGATATTTTAACGATCTGCACAATTTGTCTAATCACTTGTAAGTGATACGTCCAAGTGGAATTTGGTGATAAAGTTGTGAGGTATCTTGTCGTATGTACAGTTGTGTGTCTGTGAGTGTGTGCGCGAATGTGTGTATGGATGCGTTCCTATGATGATTATCTTTAAGTTTTTCAACTAGTGATTTGTTCGTTAGATACGTGTTTAAAGGTGACGCTGTTGTTCAGAAAACTCATGTATTCAATCATTGACCATTGCCTTATTCAAGCATACATCTTTATATTTTTCATATGCATTACTTTGTCTATTTGCTTTAAAATCAACGTTAATGTGCATCGTTTATTTTTCATTTCTTCACGTAAAACACATTAAATATCGTTGAAATTTGCATCGTAACGAATAAACAGTGTCCAAATTATTTAAATGAATTTCGAGATGGATGAAGTCGAACAGTTTGCTGTTTAGCTTTGACTACGATTGGTTAACGTATATCAGATAACTATCGGATTTTTTTAACTTTTCAAGGAATTGTCTACTGCAGAATCTGTCGTTGTGCTTCCAATTTGCATGCAGGGAAATACATTGTTTTTAAGAAAGATTTCATGAACAATATATACATATTCATTATACGTAGATCTTATGAGACTTTTATATTTGCTGTTCCATTAGGATGTAGTTGATCAAGTTATCGAATACTAATTCGAGTGCATCCACGTAGAGGTTGATCATATTATTTACTGGTTGCTGATGGACAATAATTCTAAGACTGAATGAAATGGTTCAAGTTACAGTGAGAATTTTTACTAGATTTATTCTTAGTTTAAAATTCTCTTTTAGAAAGGAAAAAAGGCAACAAATCAGCAGAATCGTTGTCTTGTATGATAAAATGTTTTGCGATATTTGCCCGTGTTATGTTTTAGATTGGAAATCACGTCAAATTTAATATCCTTTCTCTTTTAAATCATTAGCAGCAAATAGGAGCCGTGAGAAGCACGATGGCTTGCAAAATATTCTTCCGCTCTAAATTCACATTGCGCCGATGATTCACCCCAACAACTGGCCACGATGAAAGCGTCAACGCTTGAGGTAGCATTGTACATTTTTACTACATCTATCCAGCTGGGATATATACCAACAAACATATACTAAAACGATAACGACACGCGTACGCACGCATGCATACCTGTATATATATATATATATATATATATATATATATATAAATTACGATATATGTAAACAAACAAATGAAGTTTGCTTTTAGAAACGTTGAGATGTCTTAGAAAGTTAAAGAAGGGATTTTAAATTCTCAAACGCAGGATAATGCTAATAATATAGCGTGAACAGGATAAGCTAGCCCTATTTTGCAGAAAAAGTGTTGGCGGCCAGTAAAATATTACTCAGAAACGAAAGGTAGAATAAAATCGTAGGGATAAATTGGAGTGTTGCTAAGGGTTAAAAGAAAGTCTGATTTGCTAAGGGCATTAATTAAACTGGTGTTGGTGCTTTTAAATATATGTCTGCTTTTAAACATAAGTAGTTTCATGAAAGACGTTCTCTGTATGTGTCTACTGACATTTTAATGAGTTCTCGCTTTATTAATGTGACACGGTGTAATTTGAGAGTGCCTTCTACGAAATTTTCAGAAAGACCGAGCAACCGGAATTTAGTAGTTTTTGTAGTGTTCCATGCAACATGTGATGATGTTATATTTCTGTGCGGAATGTCAGAACACTCAAATATCGCCCCATTTCAACAAATAATAAAGGTGCTATAGATGGTTACACAGAATGTATCATATACGTAATTCAAGCTACAAATGTATGAGAATTTGTAATTTCAAATAGGTATGCATAGCATATACGAAGAAGTCTATCAATTTGGAACATTTAAAAGAGGGATATAGTTTTAATGAATTTTTAAAAGTTAATTTTCATGAGAATATTAGCTTCATAGCACCAGGTCAGAAATTATAACCAACATATTGTTGTCACAAAATACCAATTCCCTTTTTGATAAATGTTTGCTTTGCGTTAGATTTAATTTCATTTTTTGCTGACTAATAATAAATTATAGAAGCTATTACAAAAAATGTTCACTTATACATAGATACAAAACTATATGTGTGTATACAAATATATGTCTGTGTACATATATGCATATGTGTATAAACACACACATGCATACACACAAACGCACACACACACACATATATATATATACACGTATATACATATATATGCATGTATATAGTATTAATATATGTAAGTATTATGTATGCATATATGTATGTAAGTGTTAGATTACTGCTTACGTTTCATTTTCCATTTGCTGTACACGAAAATACTTGTGCATTGCATTGAAATAATCCAAACTTTAGGGTAGGTTTAAAATCTAAAATGCACAACGGATTATGTTCAAATTTTGTAAAGATACAAAATTAATTTAAGTATTGATATCATATCTATCATATAAATCTCTTGCAGTGAGATATATATCAGCAAAATAAGGAGACATTATACAAAACAATATAACATATCACACAGTCGTTAATGAATTCCATACCAAAACAATACTACTGTAAAAAGGAAAAATATATATTACAGAAAAATAGCAATAAGCAGGATAATGTAAAAGAAATTAAAGAACACTACCAAGATATTGTGAAGAAGCCGTGAACTTAAAATGTGTTGACGGCTTTATTTTGGATGTGTAATTGTCTTCATGCTTAAGAATTCTTCAAATGCATATACTAAAGGGAAATATTGCTTTTAGCTTTTATATGAAAGATAACATTTTTTCTAGAAAAATATATATTGTTGATAACTGTTTATTTACTTTAGTGGTATATTATCAAATGATGTGCTGAATCGAAGGTTCCACCTTATTTGGTTGCACTTCAAAGTATTATCTCGGGATTTATCGACGCTATCCACTTCTGTGTATACTTGCATACTTTCGTTTTGTCATCGGATGAGGCTTTTCTGGGTGTTTATACATTCACTTGTCATTATGCAACGTTTCTCATTGAAAGAAATTCAAATTCAGTCATGCATGTTAATGTATTCCACGGTGTTCTGAAAGAAAGCATGTGGTAAATTGTTTCTTCTGAACTCCAAATATTCTAAAGAGACTTAATAGGATTTGGTCCTCACTTTATGATTATAGACGCTTTACAGCAATGATGTCCAATCATTTGGAAAATATATCTTTATTGTTCCCCGGATACATTATTGCCGTAATAATTTTGAAAGTTGTGGGGTAACACACTATCGTTTTCTCGTTCATATGGGCGTGTATTCCTTCATTCGTGCTTACCTAATTGCTTACCTTCCGTCAGCCAGAGAAGCGTTGTATCCTGTTCATTCATCATTTGTTAAATATCATTTGAAATGGTTAAGAGTGTTTCTAAATATTTTTATCGGAAATTTGAGATGCTAAAACCACCTGTAAGTTCCTTCTGGTGAGTTTTGGTGTTGCCTTGTGTTGATGTCATCTGAAGACTCTATAGATATTCTGCTGGTAATCTTAATAATTTTTTTTCCGTTGTGATTGAATCACGTCTCCCCTATACTCTTCAAACTTCCTGTTCTTGGTACTGAATAATAATATATCTTTTGGCTTGAGTGAAAGATTCGTTTTCTACAAAATATCTTTGATATATTTTGTTTACAGCTTCTTTACAATTTCTCGCAGGTGTTCTTTAATTTCCTTTTACCTTTTTCCTCTTTGTTGCTATTTTTCTGTAATATCCTCTTCCTTTTTGCAGTAGTAATGTTTTGCTATGGACTTCACTAATAATCATGTGATATGTTATATTATTTTGTATAATTTCACTTTATTTTGTTTACCGTGTTTGTTCTTTCATATTTTTCTACATCACCTGGAGCTTCCTACTGTGGTTACGGCCTACTATCTACTTCAACAAGTGCTATTGAGTTTAGTCTACGTTTTCATTAAATCCATGCTTTCCATGTTTACTGTTTCTATAAGCTAAGGTGCTTTCAGTGATAAATTGTATTCTTCGATCAGTACTTTATCTAGAGCATAGAAAGATATTATATGGGTTTTAAAACTTTACAGGCTTCCAGATTTAGACACAATGTTCATTATTTTCACCTAGAACAGAGTCTTGTATTATAGAATCATAAACATATATAATAATACATGTTCAGATATATCACGTGTACGTGCATCTAATTTGTTAGTGGTTAATCTTTATAACATCACATTTAAGTAATACTTTGTATCCATTAAACATTTCATTCTTCCAATCAGCAATATGTGATTAATCATTTATATGGCATACGACAGATCTTATTTAAATCTACCCTCGCTTATAACATTTATAACTCATAATTATAGAAACCCAATTTTACGAAATAGCATTCAATGTAGATTCGAAGACCCACATTATGTACAATCTCACTAGTGATCTATTGATATGGGATTGATTTTAAAAGCAAGCGTATGTGCTAATGTTTGGTATGTAACACATGCATATATCCAATTCTTCGTATCTGAAATGAAACAGCATTCACAAATGTGTCAATTAATTGACATAGTAGAGAGTGCGGAGGGCTGAATCAATAAAGTGGTAGTCATATAATTTAAAGATAGCCAGTCACTCTTAAGAACTGCAATTATCCATGTTTAAGAAACGCTACTCTGTAAGTTTCATGCCAACGTTTCATTCTCAGATTGGGACTGCGATTTTCAATTGAATTGAATTTATTAATGCATTTGTATAACTATATTTAGGAGGAACGCTTTATTGATTGAACATTTATACTAAAACTATAACCTCCCTTATATGAAAGAAGGATGGGTCTTGTATCATCATTCTTCTTCATACACGTGTAAGTTCGATGGCTTCATTATACAAAACTCCACTATCAAATGCTCCAGGTAAGTAAAATTGTGGACTTTGGGCTAAAATATAATAATAAATACGTCCTTAAACGAAAGTACAACAGATTTAAGTTATAAAATATTAGAGCAAATTGTTCCTTACTTTTAGTCACAATCCCCCAGAGGAAGAGCACTTATGAAAGGCATTTTTGCCATGACCCTCTCATCCTCCTAGATATATTTGATCTAAATTATATTGCCCTATATGTCTTTAACTGCAAATAGTCTAGAGCGAGGTTCTAGATAAATCTGGCGCATGTCGGACGGCCACTAGAAGTTCCGTTAGCCTCCTTATTAAGGGTTGTTAGTAGCCACATGTGCATATAACGGTAGCAAGAACAACTAAACAAACAAAATTATCAATTTGATTAATATAAGCAATAAAGATTTAGTATACCCTAAAAATATCATATTTGATTTTTTTTCACCTAGTAACTATTTATGTCACGTTAACAAAGCAACTCGGTGATTCCAGATAAAACATTCCCTAGATTCTTTTATAAATGCTGCTAGTTTGTCGGTATTCTTGCTTGTGTTTTTAATGTTCAGGATTAATCATTGGTTTGAAAACTGGCAATAAAACAGCAGGGACGATATCCTTATACTTGATGTTATTGCTGAACGATTTGTTTTCTTCGTTTAGTATTCACTTTCCCGTTGTTGATGTCCGATGTTGAAATGCAATCTCCACGTTGGATATCAACAAACATAATACGGGCAAAATAAAGATTCAATAAAATTTTAAAAAAGCTTATTTAAATTAAGCACTAGAAGACGCGGTATATTTCTATCCCTCCTACTAAAAAAACCATAAAATAGAAAAAAAATTTAAATTATATGATTGACAAGGCTGTTAATAATCAATAAAAAATATCAATTATACAAGAATCCCTAGAATTGTGAAATGGGGAAAGCGAGATCTTGTGAGATATTGTTTTTAATTAATGGAAACTGACACATTGAGAGGAAGCCTTAGCATTAAAGGACATCGAATACATCACAAGTTATTGCCAATTAATAAATGTCAGAGAAGACATCGCAAAATTCTATGTTTTTAAGCGTTCGTTGATATATTGCAGGTGAGCAGTCTTTAATGAGATATTGAATATTCTCTTAGTAACTGCGATTAAGATGAGTGGCTGTTTTAGGAACGCATTTATTAGATACATGATTCGGTCCTCCGATCAGAGAGTGTTCGTCTTGTTAGAGTAAGGCTAGTTCAAAATTAGCATAGGAGGCAGTTTATGGTGAAACCTACCTTTACAAAGCGGGAAGCCTTTCAATCATAATATATATATATATATATATATATATATA
>NC_068984.1:72355450-72358234 GCF_001194135.2 Octopus bimaculoides
TATATATACATATATATAATCGTTAGCATGCCGGGCAAAATGCTAAAATGCTTAGAGGTGGTTTGTCCATCTTTACGATCTGACCTCAAATTCCTTGGAGGTCAGCTTTGACTTTCATCCTTTCGGAGTCGATAAAATAAATATCAGCTGAACTCTAAAGTAGATGCAATTGACATACCCCTTCCATTGAAATTGCTGGCTTTGTGACAAAATTTGAAATCAATATATCGTACACTTTGTCAGTATACATAATATCCTATGGTAATATGTACGGATCAGCAGGACTCGTTTTGAACACTGTTGATTTCATCATCGACCGAGCATACACTTTCCGACATTGATTTTACACATAGTATTTCTAAGGCATAAATGCACAGCAAATATCTGTAACTACTTTGAAGCTCAAATCCAAAACAACGTGGAGTTTTTATGTTCTTAAAAGTCATACGGTTTACTGTAAGAGTGGAATTACTGGCCATAGCATATCCTGAAATTAGTAGCCGTACACTATAATCTTCGTAAGTGCTAACCCGCATATACACTAGTAGCAATAGTACGGTGAAATCTGTAAATACACACGAACACACATCCACATACACTCAGCCACACAACCAGCACCAACACACGCATATAAAAAACACGGATATACTTATATATTATATACATATACCTATATATATATACATATACATATACCTATATATATATATATGTATGTATACATAAATGTGTGTGTGTGTGTGTGTGTGTGTGTGTGTGTGTGTGTGTGTGTGTGTGTGTGTGTGTCTGAGTATGTGCGCTTGTGTGCGCGCGCATGTGTTTCAGATTGCTATGTTTCTGAATTATTTTTTAACATTACTTGCTGGCTCGCATAAGTATAAGATATTGAAACAAAATCTTAATGTAATGTCTACATCCTCCTAGTTTCGATTTAGAAACAGGGTTCATTTTTACAAGTCAATACAATCATATTCGTCTAAGATCCTTCCTCGTTTTTTAGTTCACTACTATTCCATGAATGAACACTTCAAAAGCAATAAATACAATGGTTATGAAAATTAAATTAAAAGTATAAGAACATATTCCAAATGTCTCACATTTGTGTAGTAAGAAAAACAATATAATGCAGTTCATAAGAAGATGGATAACAAAACTCTGAATGCAGAAGGTTTGCGTGTTAGAGAGGGCTTAACAATAAACAAATCTTGCACCTCAATTGAGCCTCAAGTGGGCATTTTACTAGTGGAGTCAAGCGTCCGGCCTACACACTTTTTCTACCTCTGTTTATCATTTTTTTCTCCTTTTTTTCGTTCTCACTCCCTTTTTTCTTCTCAATCCTTTTTGTCGAAGAGCATAGACACGAGACGTCAAAGACATTTCCATTTTTCCTAGTGTCAAACTAATACACGTTTGTTCTTCTTTCACCTGTCTTCATCCTTTGTTTTCTGTAAATTTGAACTATATGTGTCTATGTGTGTGCGCCCGCGTGTATGCGCACACACATACATACCCATACGTATGAGGCGGCGTGTAGTTAAGTCATTCGTTCGGGTGTCGGACTCATGGTCTTAAAATTGTGGTTACGATTCCTGCATCGAGCGACGGGTTGTATACTTGAGCAAAGCAGTTCATTTCACGTTGATCCAGTCAACTTACCTGACAAAAATAATTAATCCTGCGACAGACCGGCGTCTGTCCAGGTGGGGGAATATACATGCCATGGAAACCGAGAAAACGGCCCTATGAATCTATATGACACGCGAAGGCACATTTTGTTTTCAAATACATATATATGTATGTATGTATGTATGTATGTATGTATGCATACATGCATGCACTCTCTTACACACGACTATCTATGCTGTATTCTACAATATGTGGTACAGTACCAAAATTCTTCACCATAGATAGAATCTAATCCAATTTACATGGAACATTATCTATACAAAATATTCATTTCAGTTACACACCTTATCTCTACTTTCTCTTCTTTATCTCGTTCACTGTAGAAACAAATCTTTTGGAACTAATCAATCTTTTCCAAAACTTTACGTACAAATTTTACGTAGTCTCTACTACCGTCATGATTTAATACTATAAACGAGACAACAGACATCTGTTGCAACTGCACTTGCAGTTAACTAATATTTAAATAGACGTTACATTAGTAAGTGTATCAAAACTGTTTGAAGCATATTTCATGAGCAAAAGTTGGCTGTAATTTTTAAAATAAAACAATTAGAGCAGATGCACTCGCAGAAGAACGTGTGTGTAATTTAAGCAGAAATGATTTAACAGAAGAAATTAAAGAGAAACTGTAGCCTCACCTCAGAGCGGAGTGCGAATTATATAAAAAAAAAGACACTATAATCCATTTCCATAATTAAAAGCCCATGGAATAATACACTTTCTAAGGTAACTCAATTAATAATTACTGCTTAAATACAAGAGCAAATACTTCATTTCGAAAAAGTAAAAGACAGCTTCGTAAAACTTTTCTCATTTTCCCAAGGCTGAATTTAATAGGATATACATTCCACATGGGTCCCAAAGAAATTTTGCGAATGTAGTACGGCAAAAAACAAGTACAATGGATTACGTACATACTCAGAAACGAAATAACTGCGCAATAATTACTATAAGTTTATATGTGTGTGTATAGATAGATAGAGAGAGAGAGAGAGAGAGAGAGAGAGAGAGAGAGAGAGAGAGAGAGAGAGAGATACATACATACATACATACATGAATAGATAGATAGATAGATAGATAGATAGAGAAACATAT
>NC_068984.1:72358244-72371311 GCF_001194135.2 Octopus bimaculoides
ATATATATATATATATATATATATATATATATATATATATGCGCATTTACATATATATGTATGTATGTATGTATGTATATGTGTGCGTGTGTGAATATATATTTTAAGTATAAAGAAAGAGGAAGTGGGGAGAATGCAAATTATCTAATTGTTGAAGTGAAATTTTATTCTTCTAGATAGTAACAAAAAAGAAAATAAACTACAATGATGCCTCGGTATACGAGTTAATCTTTCCCGGAAACCGCTCGTAAAACGAAAACGCGTAAAACAGAGCAATAATTTCCCATAGTAGCAATATTATAAATTTTAATTAATTCCCGGAAAAATATTTCACTTATAAAATTGATAATGAATAAATAGCAATTTATCAACGATAAATTGTCAAAATATTTTATGCAACGAAAAAAGAATGTCAAAATCATTTATAATTAAAAGAACCCACATCACCAGTATGAAGGAAACGACAATACGGGAGTATTAGGAGAGAGAGAAGACGCTTAATGCTCATACAACTTCCAGGTCACTAATAACAAGATCCCGGGACTGTATGGGCTACACAAGGACCATAAGACGACCGCTGACATAGTGACAGGACAACCAACGAAACCGGTCTGTGGAGCCAATGTTGCGAACAACTACCTGATCTCGTCCCTCCTCTTTATGACGATACGCCCTCTGATCAAAATCTCTCCAGATGTGTGTGATAGCACAGAGGAGCTCCTCGGCAGAATCAATGAATGGAACCATGTTTACGTCCTGAGGAGATGCATAATTGTCAGTATGGACGTAATATACCTATGCCAATCCATTGATATTGATTTTTCTGTGGAGAAATGTGTGGAGGTGATCAGTGAGAGTCACGTGGTGTTTCGTGGTGTTATCACATAAGAACTGAGCCTCTTCCTGAGACTGACATGCAACAATGATTACTTAGATAAACATGACCTTAGTCGTTTCTGCCCCACTAGAATTGGTAAGAGGTAGACCCCTACTATAAATTCTATCGCCAAGAAGACCCCTAGAGAGAAATAGAACGGGTAGCCCAGAGGTCTACGTAACCCCGAAAACGATGATCGGGTTAAATGGGGTGGTTGCGAGTAACATGACCACACCTAAGGGCCACTTATGTAATCTTTATGACAAGATATACACCCAAGAGGAAGGTGTAGCCTTCGGTGTCAGTATCACTGGTGATGCCGCTAACCTATTTATGGTATGGTGAAATAGGAAACTTAAAGGAAAATTAGCAGAGCTCTCCATAATCCTAACCATGTACTCCCGCTTTGTGGATGATCTGAACATAGTAGCCAAAGCACCCTTACAAAACAATGTTGATGATCTAGAGGCTAACACTATAGAGAGCATACAGCAAATAGCTAACTCAATCCACCAGCGTATAAATCTAACGATAGACTATCCTAACAAGCACCGTAACTATGGCTTACCGTTTTAGACACGGAACTCTGGTTAGAAACTAAGAACAGTAAGGTCCAGTGCCTTCGCTCCTATTCAGTCAGACCCATGGCCTCTATGTACCTTGTTCACACAAACACAGCTGTTGCTGACAACGCCAAGTTCAACGTCTTTATAGTTGACTTGGTAAGTGTGGTGAGGAATGTGTTTCGAATGTGCGACCCTATGGAATTGGAATGACACATGGTTCACTTCATCCACCGCATGCAGTTCTCTGGTTACAAAAAGACAGGATTAGAGGGTATAAAGGATCCAGGACTAAGTACAAAACCATCATAGATTGTGATGCTAAGGGGATCTGCCCACTATACAGGATTAAATCCAGAAAAAGCACAGAAAGGACCAGAAATAAGACGGATGATGCCAACTCATGGTATGCCAACAAAAATATCAGTCTCATGTTCGTTGATGCTACTTTTGGCAAAGAACTAGCATACCTTTTTAGAAAACATTAAGTAACGCTAATTTACGGAATAAAGTAGTAGAAAGGAATGGTGCCCCTGTAAAATTCCTGATCCGTAGAACTTATCCCTTTGATAAGTCCCCATGTAGGGGGAGAAATTGTACTGTATGTAAGATGAACCCACAGGTTAACTAAAGTTAGAGATATAGTGTATAGCTTCCGATGTACTGAGGGATTGTGCAGAAACATGAAAACTACTTACATTGAAGAAACTGTACGTAGCATACGGGAGCGTATATGTGAACACTGGTGAGATCTCAAAGAAGAGGCAGACCCTACCAACACACTCAAACAGAACACAGAGGCTCGATCAATAGAATAGAGGTTTA
Organism: Octopus bimaculoides; assembly: GCF_001194135.2. NCBI lineage: Eukaryota > Metazoa > Mollusca > Cephalopoda > Octopoda > Octopodidae > Octopus > Octopus bimaculoides. The sequence goes on from NC_068984.1 coordinate 72,360,510, forward strand.
GGTATTATAGGCGCATAGACATGACATGGCGCTTAGACAGATCACAATGGCTACATACATTATAATAGACAGACTGAGCCTCAATAGAAATCCCGAATGGATCAGTAACACCCACCACAGCACCATACAACATGACGACTAAAGACAGAAGGGATGAGAGAGAGGGAAAAAGAAAGTAAAATAAAACAGATACATACAGGGTAATAAACACACAATAGACATATATGCACATACCTGTGATAGATATAAGAAATAGAGATAGGTAAGGAAAAATTTAAAAAAGAAAAATAAATATAAGAAATAGAGACAGATACACATAAATAAATTTCTATAAAAGCACGGATACAAACAACATAGGAAGCGAACCCATATATACACACAAACACACGCACAGTAACTTCACAGGGAGCCGCAACAGTATCAACAATACGACTAAAAACAACAGCAACAGCGGTGACAACGATGGCAATAACAACTGCCACGACGGCACCATCGTGGGCGAACACACAAACGGAGAGATAGGAACTGTACAAAATTTCAGGCCCTAGGACAGCAGCAGCGACAACGGAGGAGGGAATGGAGTTGAGGGGAAGGTCATAGTACTACTAAGAACAATGACACAAACATACACACGCACACACGCACACACACACACACACACACACACACACACACACACACACACACACACACACACACACACGTACACACACGCAAACACGGACGCAAACGCATGCGAATGTAAGGAAATACATCGTAGACGAACAGAATGAAATAAGTGGAGCAAGAGGACACTCGAAGACGTAAATTGTTGCTGAAGAGGTCACAGATGTGTTGGAAAATGTCCAGACAATGAACATGAGTTAGAATAAGAACAGTAATAAACGAGTGAAGAACGAATATATAGTGTGTGTGTTTATTTGGCAAAGAAATACAGCCATCACTAAATGCAACAATATTATTATAATCGTTTTATGAATCACTTTCATGTGCACTAGACTCGCGCACACCATCGTTTGTGGACATGATCACCGATTCACAAGCACTCCTAGGCGGACGTGTAGATTTCTTTTTAAAAAACAAGTCTGGAGTTGTTTGCTTACAAGCTTTTTTCTCATCGTTCTCTATAAATTTGTCGGTAACACGCAGAAGCATTTGTTGTAGTAGAAGAAACTTTTGCAATTCGTCCAAAATTTGATTTTTGCTAGAAAAATAAAACTTGTGAACCCGGGCTCTCTTAAAGAAGGTCCTCGTAAAATGAGACATAACTATGTATTAAACTGCCTTTCAGAGACAGTATATGCAGAGTAGGAAAATGTTAAAACCAGCAATTGTTTCAAATATTTGGACCACGTTTCTGAAACGGAACAAGCATTTTTGCCATAAAAGTTTCTCAAAACTAACAAAGTGAATTAATTAAAATGAGTATATTATCAAAAATAGACATTGTACCCAACAGAAAGATAGCTTCACCCTTCTCGTTTCCGGATTACCAGCCACCTACTGCTGGCGCTCCTTCGGTTCCAGTTGATACCCTCAACGGAAAAGCCTGCTCCTGAAATTAACGTGCAAGTGACTGAGCCCTCCACAGAAACACGTTCCTTTAATGTAGTTCCCTTAATGAGATTCAGCGTGATACAGAATGTGACAGGGATGGTCCTTTGAAATGCAGGTACTTCTCATTTTTGCCAGCTGAGCGGACTAGAGCTACTTGAAATAAAATGTCTTGCTCAAGGATACAACATGCTGTCGGAAATCGAACACATGACCTTAAGAATGTGAGCCGAATACCTCTAACCACTAAGTCACGCATCTTCACAGTCAGTCATCTAAAATATGGAATATGCTAAAGAAATATTTGTGTCTTAATTCACATCTATTTGTCAATATCGAAGCATGTCAGCTCAAAATAAAACCATGTGGTATACAAATATATCATATGCCATTAATTGGCACAGTATTAGAATATAGAAGGGAATAATTCCTGGTATATTCCACTACTCGTTGGATTAAATTCATGTCCCGTCGAATTCAGTCTTGTTGTTTAATACTTGTGTCGATAAACGGAGTACCAATTGATTGGTTTGACTGTATGATAACCGATGCTGACGCCTCATGTGTGCAACCAAGTTCTTTGAGTTCTGATTTCAGTCCTCATTGGTTGAAATAAACCATCGCCCAATTTACCAACACTACATGGCATCTTGATTGCATTTAGCGGAAGCCACTCAGTGACAAGAATTAACCTCAAACCTCTGTTTTTAGGATAGTCTCTTCTCTTCAGTCTTAGATGTTTTATAAAGTGGCAGGATACTGGTTTTCTTTCTAAATAAATTATAAGCAATCAGTATAGAATAATCAAATGCCTCAATGTTTTAAAACATGCATCCACCTCCAACACAAAAGATTAAATTCATCTTATTATGACCAACGAACGATAGAATATTACGTGCACACAAATACATAATTAGATGGATCTTATCTGACTAAACCAGCACGTGGAAAAACTTGCCAAAAAAAAAGAAAGAAATGACCTTTTATGACAGTAAAAACTTTACAACTATCAAAGGCTGTACTTGGTGTCGCTTTACTTATTTCATTATAAAATTTCGATTATTTGATTTCAGCAACACAAAACAATCATCCTTTTGAAATACTTTTCGCACTTTCCAAGAACGCTATTCATCTGAATGAATAAGCAAACAAAATATATACGTTAATTAGAATATATTGCATGGTAATAATCAGAATATAATGCATTTAGCACAGCAAGAGTATATTGAATTTGAGAAATTATCAAAGCAGAGTAATTAATTACCAACAATTGCATATAAATTCGGAGTGTTTTGCTATTAATTTTCCAAAACATTTTCGTTGTAAGTCTAAAAGTCTTATGTGAAAATAATTTTCTAAAACTCAATGTGAGTGAAACAACTTTAATAAAACGCATATTTTCTGAGAATTAATTGTATGCAAAGATGTCGAAAACTTGGAATGTTCGAACGCAAGCTTAGCAGCCTGGATCAAGGGATCGCTTTGCAGTTGGTTCATTTCGCATAAAACTCGGGGGAGCAGAATATAGATTCGGTTCCTCCATATAATTATGGGTGATGCTTGCAAGATTACACAGCATTTCATCGGCAGAAGAGTTGTTCTTAGTGCTAAAAATATTCGATGACCGTTTCAACAAAGCCAACTGTTGAAACGCAACTTCAGTAGAGTCAATTCTGTTGTAAGCAGTCAGGCGAAGGAATGCGTCATTTCCGGACAACTTCCTACCTTCCCTCTGCTATCTACGGAAGATTCAGTGAATTTATGAGCACTGATTGACCCTAGAAAAAATTAGAATACGCTGTAGTGGTATCAACAATCTGAATATTAAAGTAAATCAGTATTGCTTTAATAGCATGAATATCAATGTTAAAGAGGAAAAGTAAATGTATCTGAAATTCTGGAATAATTTTCTTAATGGTCAGTTGTTTAAAACAATCGTAATTTTATTAATTGCCAACACGGTGTTACCTACAAACGGTAGGTGTATATGTTGCAGCAAATCTTTAATACATCAATTTGTTGGCGTTTAATCTAGAACTTAATGAACACATATAAGCAGTTTACATTAAAATTAAGCCTGCGTGGAACATATAGCCAAAGTCTCATTAAAAAAAATATGAAAAGTAAGTATCAACTAAGGTTCGCACAAATAACTCTCTTTCGTTTCAATTATGATTGTTTTTCTATTTACTACGAGAACGATAATTACCTAAATTATTATGATTATTTTAATTTCCTCGAAATATAAGAACGGCATATATTGCCTTTTAAGTGCCAATTCAGATACTCATTGTCTTGCTATTATTGTTGTCTAGAGTGATATCTCATTTCAAGGAGCATACGTATCAACGAACACTTTCCAAAATCTCTATTCTTTATATTTAATTTCTATATAACTTTTTTTTAAATATGTTAACTAGTAATTTTGCGAGGTCTAAATGTTACAAATCTACAATATTGGGTGATTGTAGAATCAGTTCTGCTTTTAAGTTTGCGATTCATTTTAAAAATTTTAATTGACCGTTTTTAGTTGGGTGGAAACAGATTCTTGTAGGACGGAGGATTCAATTCGAATGTGTAAATATTCAACAAATTGCATATTATAAGATGTGTGATCTTCAGAATCGAATATTATAACATATATGATTTTACAATGTTCAAACATAGATATTATAGTATAAAAACCTAAATAGGTTTTATATATTTAAACATATATAACATATTAATAGAACTCCGTGGGTTTCGGTAATGGGTTCTCAGTTATTTGAATATAGGAACAGCTTGCTACTTAAATTAGTGTGCGAGATTCCTATGTATTCCACAGGAATGTGTACCCTTCACATGAACCCTAAGCAGAACTACTGTTAAATAGAACTTGAGGAGGCTAGACATTTGATTTAATAGCAAACTTAATTCATAAATCTCGGGGTAGCTTTACTGAATCTGAATTGCTGGCGAAAGCCATTCTAAGCACTTCTACACAGATTCAAACTCACTGATTTTAGCAACATATCGATCAGTGTCCTTCAGTTAGACTTGCGTGAGTGACTTCGTGATTGTAAAATAAACGTCTTAATCCTTCGTCTTAGTACTGCAATTTCCCGTCACCACAATCTGGTGCAGTGCACAGATTTTTCAGCATTTAAAGATCAGGCTCATACTTTCATACATCTTCCAGCCTGCTATTTGGTACAAACAAATTAGGATAATTTTAAAAAGTATTTGAATTATTTTGGATAATGTTTTTCCATCTTTGTTTTACCTATAACATTGGTTTCAAATATTGCCACAAAGTCAGCAATTTCGGGAGATGGACTCAGTCGGTAACATCGACCCCAGCGCTCAGCGGGTATTTATTTTATCAGTACCAAAAGGATGGAAAGAAAAGGTAACCTCGACGAAATTTGAACTGCTAAGCATTCTGTCCGGCTTGCTAACGCTTCTGCCAGCTCACCGACCTCACTATAAGTACTATCAACACACAAATCACTGAGTATTATCGGTAAGAGACGTTAATTAGTCTAAGTAGTAAGTAATAGAGTGAGTTTCAAGAAAGACAGATATGTAGAAGGAAATACATTTGGTCACATTTGTACATATCACATTTCTGCTGATAACTTCTTTGAACAACTAAACAATTACTTTTTGATTATTCTGCTACCTCAGTATTATACGTCAGGTATTATGTCACATATAGTAATTCAGAATACGAAATGACTTGTAACAGTTTCTATATCACCTACCAAATTTAGGTTCCGTCCATACCGTGATTTACATTGGACTCACCTATTTAGTAAGACCAGCAGTAAAGTGCTGAGACACTTCCAGTTCAATTACATGATGGTCCATCCGTTTTCAGTAGCGATAAAAAATTAAAATCAATGATGTGAGTTTCAATCATTAATTCATCATTTACTTTCTGATATCTTATGCTTAGCAAGGCTTTTAATTAAAATAGAATTAAGAACTATATCAAGTATAGTTAATAAATTATAAATACAGCGTTTTTGTAAATCCATTTATAATGATGTCCAAGATAGATGGATATTTTTTTCATTTATATACATTTTCTTTCTGAGATACTGAAAGGCAAAAAACTCTAGGAAATACTGACAAATGTAAATATGAGGAGAAAAATATAAATATAAAATGAGAGAAAATAATTAAATTGGAACCCATAAAATGTCTACCGTAATAAAAATTTAAAATATATAATGCAAAAATAAAATCAAAATAGTTTATTCAGAATAAGATTTTATCAATATTGAGTAGATATTTTTTAAAAAATTGGAAACAATTTAACTATAAAATAATATAAATAAAGATATTTTACATCATTAAAAAATGCAAAAACAAACACATTTCTTCCTATCTTGTATTAGTTTATCACATTTCATTCAGAATATCATAAATTTTAACGAATGATTACCATCGCAGAAGGCTTAGAAATTGACACTAACAAATCTCATGCTTATATTTCAGATTCTTAGTGGAGTGTTAAATATGATAAATAAAAGAAGATAAATGCAGCAAGATCCATGCTCCTCACCTATTAAGTGATCCAATGAATTTATAGCCGGAACTATATAACAGTAGACTACATTTCAAAAATATTTTAGAAATTACTAAAAGTATTTTAGTAATATCATAAAATAAGATGCAGTCATATGCAGTAATGAGGCGCGAGGTTCTTCTGCCAAAGCTATTCCTGAGAATAAAATATTTCAAATCATAGACCGGCAGTAAGAAACTATATATTAGAAGCATATGGAAAGGAAATAAAATATAATGGATGATATGTTAAGTGAAGAAGAAACGTGAGCTTAGCAGAGGGTTATTATTATTAATAACGAAGTAAATGAAATTGTAAACAAAGTCGAAATATGGACTCTGCATAACTTTGAAATCGAATACGGCACATGGTAATTACATAAACTTATGTCTATAGGTATGTAGGTGTATAAATACATACATACATACATACATACATACATACATACATACATACATATGTGTGTGCGTGTGTGTGTGTGCATGTGTAATAGTGAGTCTGTCGTAGTGAGAGAAACGCGATTCCGCAATTTTTTGCTGATCACCCACACAAATGACTTGTTAATAGTAATCAATTATATGTGCATTACATCAAATCTATGCTGCCATCAAATCTATGTTGCCTTAAGAGGTGTATAGTGTACCACACATCAAGTCTGGAAATGATTGTAATGCGACGTGAGATGAAGGGTTATTTTCAAGTACACAACGCACCGCCCAGTCTAGGAACCTAAACCACGATCTTGCGATCGTGAGTGCGACCCCCTAATCACTAGACCACGCACCTTCACATTTTTAATTTCCCGCTAATTTCATAGTTCAGTCATAAAAAAACAAAAATCTTTTTAAACAAATAAGTAAGAAAAAGAGACTAGCTGAATCATGAGGCTGCGTGTTTGGAATTGATAGGATATATTTCAACATGCATGCGTACAACTCTGATAGCGCACTCAAAAGCAAGATGGATGGAGAAGAGACAGATAGATTAATTTCTAGGGGATGAATTAGTGAAGAAAGAGTGGCCAGTAGTTCGGGATACTGAAGTGAACAATGTAAGTCCAGCATTTCAAAATGCAGTCATTGTTTTGTGGACGTTAAATAGTTCAGAGTAATTGTTCAAGAAAGTCTGTTTTGTGAAGAATAGAAAATGAAAAATAACAAAAATTAGATTTTAAAATATATGTAATTTGTGGCTTAAAAATTAAATGACGAGAGAAGTATAAAAAGCGGTGTTAGCTGGTGAAGTTTATATAAAGTATATATCTAAATATCTACCTACATATATACAATTCTGTCACCGTGAAAATATAATATAATACACACACACACACACACACACAAACACATATATATACATATGTGTGTGTGTGTGTGTGTGTTTATGTGTGTGTGTGTGTGTGTGTGTTCATGTATGTATATTTCTTCTAACCATATTTTGAACGTCAAAAACAGACATTTAAGAAGCCATCATTTTCTGAAATGTCAGTAATTTTAGTAAGGACATCAACGAAATTATTTAAATATTTCTGTAATCAATAGTTTAAATATAAACAACGTCATCACCATCATCATCATCATCATCATAATCATCGTCGTCATCATCATTATCATCGCTACCGCCACTGCCTGGCGGCGGCAGTGGTGTCCGAGGTGGTGGTCGTGCTCATTATGAAATTTATATCTTTAAGAAAGGCGGCGAGAGGCAACCGATAGTTTCAACAATAAATTTAAGATGGCTTTCACTAATTTTAACCAAATAGTTACACCAACTATTGAAGTCTTATGTAATTACCAATTACAACTACATTAACAATAAACAGCCATGAGAACAACTTCAACAATTACGACATATAGAAAATGAAAATGAGAAGGATGCGAACAAATTAATTAAGAACATACATACTTATAGTACTAAGAACTAACATAATAGCTACCTCTGTTACTAGCATTAACGATAACACCATTAATACCGACATAATGAATGATGGCAAACCCAATGTTTCTGATTACATGAAAAAGCGGTTCGAATTCAAATATACATTTATCCATTCTGGAAGAATTTACAACCTACGCATACCAAATGTTTCGTGATAAAGTTTCAACAGCGTCTGTGACTCCCTAACCAACTCAAAGTATTTTGGCAATTTAAGAACCAGAAGTCTATCACAAACGACAAAATAAAGAACTAAGACTGGAATAGTTACAAAAGGCTCAGTCTCTAAAGTCACCAGTGCCGCCGTGATCTCTCTCTTATTTGTACAATATGAAAGATATACCACCAACATAGGAAGAAATTATGCCAATTTCAACTTTGAATATCTTTCAAAGTTAAGCGGCCAACAGAAACACAAATCGTGCTCAGACAACATAACAATACACCGATGCAAATTCTTCTTTACCTGCACTACTCCTAATGTTTTAAAGATTTATCCGCCCACAAATGGAAGAAGGTAAAGTTGATTCCATAAACTTCAAGCGTTGCGTCTAGAAACGATTGGAAAGGTGATAGTTCTCAACATACCAAAAATCTCTTATTTCAGTTGGATGAATGTCTCGACATAACACTAAAATTTTTTTCACTACCTAGCGCACAGAAGTAAGACCTGATCTGAAACCAAACGTTATCTGGTATGCATATATATAGAGTGTGTGTGACTGTGCGTCTTTGTGACGTGTGTGTGTATATGTGCACATAGGAGTTTATATACACATATATGCGTATATATATATTAATATATATACATGTGTGTGTGTGTGTGTGTGTGTGTGTGTGTGTGTGTGTGTGTGTGTGTGTGTGTGTGTGTATATAAGCATATGTATGTATATATATCGCTGCTTCCTACTACCCACCCCTCGACAACCTGACAGTTTTCTAATCGCCATTTGGTCAATTTCTTGTTCGCCATGCGCTGTTTTCCAAATAAGTGTTACCCACACACCAACATCAAACCACGGCACCGCGTGACCTTCCTCGACCAATCGCACCCTACCTTACAGTAATAACAATCGACTTCTGTCATTCAAATTCAAGATGACTGACGATAGCATCACACTTGAAAGTCAAGATTACCAACGAACTTTAATCAAACTGTTGTGATGCATACATACATACATACACATATATATATATATATGTGTGTGTGTGTGTGTGTGTGTGTGTGTGTGTGTGTGTGTACATATATGTATGTATGTATATATAGTACAGATAGGTTTAAAAGAGAAAAATAAACTATACGTGGTAGAAGTATGAGGAAAATAAGAAGAGAAAAGCGAAAATGCACATTGGGTATAAAACAATAAAGGTAACGGTAAATATATACAATTAGATTAACTGCGGTACAATTAAGAGGAATAAATCTCATTATTTCGAATTGTTAAAGTGATTCAAAGTCATACTGGTTTCGTCAACTGCTGTTCACTGGCTTTGAATGCGCAACAATTACCAAACGGTGTCGGGTTTACTAGTACCTGAGTAAAAAGATGATATGCAAGTTATGTAAGGAGTACTGGGAGTGGTGCAATTAAGTTAGATGTAGTAATGTAATATGAATGGTGTATGGAATGTATGGGAATTAGTGGTATTAATGAGTTAGTAGTGTTGTATATAATGTTATGTGTTCATGTTGAGTTGTGGAGGATATTTATTAATGAAAGTTGCTTCTTTACTCATTCTTTGCTGAACTGAGCTGTTCTGTGAACATTGATATGAAAGGACAATTTGGAAGTTAGGATTAATGTGCCTAGCACACCTTTCTATGTGTTCACTGACCTGTAATTTTCTGTATTGTGGGTAGCGGATTTGCTCTTTGTGCTGAGTTGTTCTTCGACAGAGTGATATTCCTGTTTGGCCAATATAAGGATTGCCGTAACCTAAGTAGGTGACGGCATAGATGAGGTTTTCCGTGGCACAGGTGAAATTTGATCTTATCTTAAAAATTTCGCCTTGTTTAAAGTTGAACTCTGTACCCTTCAAAAGATGGGGGCATATGCCACATTTAGGGCGACCACATCTTCTCATTTTTGGTTCTGTTGTCAATGGATATAGTCTTGCATTAGATAATATATTTTCAATGATTTCGGTTGCATTTTCTTCTATGCAAGCTTTACAAATATGTGAATGTTTGTGCATTTTAGGTAATCCGTAAAAAAATACTTCGTCTGTATTTAAAACTGGATAGTCAATTTCGTTTTCAGTGAGGCCCTTTGCATGTACTTGAAGAAAGGCGGATAAGTTTTTAACTGTCTTCTGTGGGTTTTATTTTACTATCTTCTCATAGTAAATATTGTTTCCCAAGAGAGATTATTAAATATTTATAGTACTCAGTGTCCATCACTAATATCGCACTTCCTTTATTGGCTTCTTTGGATCTTTTTTAAAACGGGGGCCACATTTTTCATTAATGTTTTACGTAGTGTTTTTGGTACCGAAAGACTTTCAAACTTCGTATACTTATCTATTTTGTGTTATAGAACAGAAAAATATTTTTATATTCGAATTTATTTCATGTAAAAAATTGTCTTATTTCGATAATTTCAACCAATCACTGACGTCCATTCAGCCGATATACATTAAGTGCCGACTACATAAACAGACGATTCTTCGTTTTATTTGCTTTTTTCATTTTAAATTTGCTTTAACCCTAACCCTAACCCTAACTCTAACCCTAACCCTAACCCTAGGGTTAGGGTTAGAGTTA
>NC_068984.1:72371404-72380509 GCF_001194135.2 Octopus bimaculoides
TTAGGGTTAATTGTTTCAGAATCGTTTGTTTATGTAGTCGGCGCTTAATGTATATCGGCTGAATGGACGTCAGTGATTGGTTGAAATTACAGAAATACGACCACTTTAACATGGAATAATTTATGGATTTCTTTTTTTTTTAAGAAGACTAAGAGAAAAAGATGTTTTATATGACACATTCTACCAGTGTTCCAAGTTTCAAAGTGTTTCGTTAATGAAAAATGTGGCCCCCGTTTTAAAAAAGATCCGCTTATTTAATGGTGAAGTTTATATCATTTTTAACTCGATTAGGTTTTTCCATTCATTTGTGTTTAGGCTGGATTTTAATTCGTTGTTTTTGCAGGGTATTGAAAGGAAAGTTGGTTATGTTTTCACAAAAATCATCAAGTCCTTTATTTCTGCCTTTTGTAGGAGAATGTTCGCTTTTGTTTTAACTATTGAGTCATCTTCGCTAGTGTAGTTGTGAAGTGCTTCTGTGCGGCGTAATTTTCGGCCAAAATCCATAGTGTCATCTTTGATTTTATTCGGGTTCGATCTCCAAGGGGTTGGTGTAAACTTTAAACCGCTTGCTAGAATTTTAGTTTCTGCAGTACTTAGGATTTTCCTTCATAAGTTGATTATTTTCGGTTGTCCTGGTATTACATCTACCCTAATTACACCACTCCCAGAACTACTTACCTCCCTTAAATCTAATCTTCTTACTCAGGAACTAGTAGACCCGACACAGTTTGGTAATCGTTGCGCATTCAAGGCCAGTGAACAGCAATTGACGAAACAGGTATGACTTTGAATCCAATTAACAATTCAAAATAATTACTTTTATTCCTCTTAATTCTACTTCAGTTCATCTAATTGTGTATATTTATCGTTACTTTTTATTAAAAAGCCTTTATTTTTATATATCCAATGTGCATTTTTGCTTTTTTCTTCGTACTTTCCCTATATATGTGTGTGTGTGTGTGTGTGTGTGTGTGTGTGTATGTGTTAGGTCTCATGCTACTGCTATCTAGCACCTTCGGATGATCTCTACTCAACTGCTACACGACGGCTACTCAACTCCTCTACCATGGCTTTATTCATATGTCTTGGGCGATCCTATTTCTTCGCTTGGGGTCGTCGACACAATATATATATATATATATCAATTAGAAAATGGAGGATAATATGTTGAACCCAACTACTTGCAGACAGTGTATCCCGTTGAATTCATTAATTTAATTCATAGCTAAAGTGACAAAAAAAACACAAAGTACAGGTGTTTATGACAAACCATGTTATTTTGTCATCCGGGTTTACAGATAGAAGTACAAAGTACATAAGGAATTAGAGAATGAACAGAAGTTTAATCTTACAGCTGTTTCGGCTTAGGTTTGGCATGCCCCATTCTATCCGAATAGTTCTTGCCGGAGTGATTATCGGATGAAATTTTGAAATGGGGTTGCATGCACGAACCGCTAGGCCTCTTCAGAGATTCACAAAGGGTTTCATACAAATATAGAGTAAGAGATAAAAACAGAGGTAGAATAGAGACAAGAACAAAAACAATAGCAAAAATAAGATAAAAATAAAAATAGAAAATAAAATAAAAATAAAAATAAAAATAAGGGTACAGCAGGAAAAGAATAATAATAAAAAAATAATGCATAAATGAAAAATGAAAATATAACATAAGGGAAATATAAAAATATATTTTTAAAAAACTAAAAATATAAGGCACATAAAGATCCTACAAACATTACAAATAGCTATAGACACTCCAATGCATATATATGTGTGGGTTCATGTGCATAATCATACTCAGATATTCCCTTACTCACATGTATACATATACAAGTATTTATACACAGGCATTCTACTACATACGCGGTTTGTTGGCATCAGTGCTATCTGCCGTACTTAGAAAGTTGTAAGTGTTTTTTTTTTAAAAAGTAGTAGTAATTAACCCTCCCCATTAGCAGCTGAATGTTCGAACCGTTGGAAGAAGCAACAGGATATCGTACACCGCAAAGTTTGAAAGTTTGGCATATTATTATTGTTGTTGTTGTTGTCATCATCATCGTCATCATCACTGTTATTGCTACTAGAACATTAATAACTCGTGTAAAATGAACTTCCACATAAACCCTTCCAAAATATATAGAAATGACACACACACACTCAGCAAAACTTCTTTTAGAAAAAACCCTTTGTGAATCTCTGAAGAGGCCTAGCGGTTCGTGCATGTAGCCCCATTTCAACATTTCATCTGATAATCACTCCGGCAAGAACTATTCGGATAGAATGGGGCATGCCAAAGCTAGGGCTAAACAGCTGTAAGATTAAACTTCTGTTCATTCTCTAATTCCTCATGTACTTTGTACTTCTATCTGTAAACCCGGTTGGCAAAATAACATGGTTTGTCATAAACACCTGTACTTTGTGGGGAGCGGGGTTGTCACTTTAGCTATGAATTAGATTAATGAATTCAACGGGATACACTGTCTGCAAGTAGTTGGGTTCAATATATTATCCTCCATTTTCTAATTGATATACAAATTTGGGGTAATCCCCACCCCTTTTACTCGGTCCCATTTGTTGCACTTGGTATAACACTAGTATAGCAATAATTGGGTACCCTCCCAACAGTATATTGGATAGATATTATCCCTTAGTGGGTTGAATCCTCAACCCCTAACTCTCTCGCATTATATATATATATATATATATATAATATATAGTTTTAGAGAAAATAACCAAGTTTCAAGAACTCATCGATGAAAATCCAGTATCACATATAGAAAAATTAATAATTAAAAGCACAATAAATGAGTATAATATAACGTAAAGTAAATATCATAAGATATATATATATATATATATATATTTATTTATTTATTTATTTATGTGTTTCAGCCAAGTGGCTGCGGTCATGCTGGTGCACCACCGTGTATATATACATTACTTAATTGCAAGGTTAAAACAAAAATATTTTCTAATAAATAGAACGGTGATTTTAACTCACAGCATTCAATTATTAAGCATTCATAATTGGAATGAATAAATAAAATTGAATATGAAGTATTTATGGAATTCTGATTTATTGTCGGATGATTTTCGGCCAACCCTGTATATATACATGCCTACATATGGATATACAAATATACATACATATATACATATATATATATATTTGAATATAATTACAGACACCAGTTATTTTCTGTCACTAAGTTTTGTGAGTTTGAAATTATTTTCTGTCGATTTTACCTGTCACTCAAGCATGTATTATGAAACTTTATATTGGTAGTTGAATAGTTTTGCACCATTCCAAAGCCAAATATTTAGATTATGGCTATATAACGATTTCGAATGCTTCAAACGTCTTGTGAAAATAAATGCCTAAGAAAATAATTCCACATTTGTAAGTTTCATTGATTATTATGTTTAGAATACATTGACAATACTTTCCAAATCATTAATGTAAACGGTTATAGCATTGCAAACTTCAACACGAAATTGAGTTTTCAGATATAAATCTTTTAAAATGTCAATGTAATATTGAATTGTAGTTAGTTTAACAAATGTTTTGTTGGCTTTTACAATTTCTTTTACAATCATTTCTTCTTTTAGTTCCTGTATTCATTCATTTTTATAATTTGAAGTGTGTTTGTCTTGTGGCAAAATTCTTAAATGTCTTTGCGAAACATTTTGACTTGTATCTCCAAAATTAGATTAGGGAAGCTTGGTTAAAGAGATTAATTTTTATGAAATAAAATATAAACTATACACGTTTTATTAGAAACACAATTAATACAAATGTTTGTCAAGTGAGTATGAAACCATAGAAAAATACTGACAGTAAAACTGTTTAAATACTACATAAAGTATGGTCTGTGTGTTTTGGTGCTTGATTTAATTTAGATTTTGATTGACTAGTATAAAAATACATTTTCTTCTCTTAAGTTGACAACAGTTAAAACAGGGTAAGCTGACTACGTATTTTCTTTTCCCTATTTCTTTTCCCTAATATTTTCTATTCCCTATATATGAGGCAGTTTTATAATAAAACACATAACTCACAAGTCTAAATGCAGATGCATATGAAAATAATACATAAAATTGTATAGGTTATTTAGTTACTGAGTCCTCATTGAGTAGAACCACGAACAAAATGTTCACGTTGTTCTTGATCCCTTCATCGTGTATTGAATTTGTTTGTAAATGCAACTTTATATTTGTACACTGCTTTTGTCCTTATTCAAAGGGTAGGATGTTATTTGGAAAATATTTGAGAGTATTTTCATATTGAAATTATCACTGCCTTTTTCTTCATCTTTATTACAATTTTAACTTTCCTTACGACAACTGTTGGTTTTAAGCAGTGAAAGGAAGGATAAATTTTGAGATGAAATAGAATGAGATACTGAGAGGGTAAGCTTCAAAGGAAAAGACTTAAATGGTAAAGAGACACATGGCGGTGTCTACTATATACGATTAAGAGAAACAGTGGGGTATATGTCGGTATTTACATTGCGGGAAATGACGAAACAGAAGATACTGCCACGAGAATTTAGTAGGAACAGAAATTTATGGAATAAGCAAAAGAAATAACAAGAGTAAATTTTTGCTATTAAGAAAAATAGGTGATAATGAAAGGATATGCTGTTGCACACAAACCAATATTCAAGCTGTTGCATATACTCAAAATAAAGAAAGTAAAATGTAAAATAACCAAGAAGCAAGAGATGAGACACAGTTAGGGATCACAGTTAGGAGACACACAATTAGGGATCCTTAAGTTGATCTAAACCGGAAATTAAAAAAATGCGATCTCAATATATTTTCAAGCACTACGGATTGAAGAACAAACAATGTAATGTGCCTTTTATATAAGCAGGTAGTGTCTGTTTTTTGAAGAAATTTGTTTTTAGCGTTTGTAACATTGTGTGTGTCAATGGTATATGCTTCATTGTTGAATAATTGTCAATAATAGGGTGCTGTTACGAAATTGCGTATCTAATAAACACATAAAAGCTTATCAAATGAGATTGAAACAGAAAGTGGGGGTTTATCGGTGGCAGTATTAGGCGGAGCACTGAAAATTTTCATTAAGAATTTTGATTGAAAATTTCATCAATCATTTTCATCAAGAATTTTATCAAAAGTTTTCTTCAAAAATTTTCATAAAAAATTTCATCATTAGGGTTAGGTTAGGGTTAGGGTTAGCGTTAGGGTTAGGGTAAGGGCTATGGCTAGGATTAGGGCTAGGGTTAGGGTTAGGTTTAGGGTTAGGGTTAGGGATAGGGATAAGTTTAGGGTTAGGGTTAGGGTTAGCGTTAGCGTTAGGGTTAGGGTTAGCGTTACGGTTAGGGTTAGCTTTAGGGTTCGGGTTAGGGTTAGATTTAGGGTTAGGTTTAGGGTTACGGTTAGGGTAAGGTTTAGGGTTAGGATTAGGGCTAGGGCTACGGCTACGGCTATGGTTAGGGTTAGGGTTAGGGTTAGGATAAGTGTTAGGGATAGGGTTAGTTTTAGTAATAACGTTAGGGTTTGTGTTTGGGGTTAGGGTTAGGGTAAGGGTTAGGTTTGGGGCTAGGGTTTGGGTTGGGGTTGGTGTTGGGGTTGGGGTTAGGGTTAGGGTTATGGCTAGGGTTAGGCTTAGGCTTAGGTTTAGGGTTAGGGTTAGGGTAAGCGTTCGGGTTAGTATTAGGGATAGGGTTACGTTTAGGGTTAGTGTAAGGGCTAGGGTTAGGGTTAGGGCTAAGGTAATGTTTAGATTTAGGGTTAATGTGAGGGATAGGGTTAAGGTTAGGAATAGGGTTAGGATTACGTTTAGGGATGGGCTAGTGTTAGGTTTAGGTTTAACACTAACCCTAACCCTAACCCTAACCCTAACCCTAACCTTAACCTTAAACCTAAACCTAAAACTAAACCTAAGCCTAACCCTAGACCTAACCTTAACCCCAATACTAACACTAAGCCTGAACCTAGCCCTAGCCCTAGCCTTAAAACTAAACCCAACCATTAAACCTAACCCTAATCTTAACCTTAACCCTAACCCTAACCCTATCCCTAACACTAAACCTAACCCTAACCCTAACACTAACCCTAACCCTAAACCTAACACTGACCCTAACCATAAGCATGACCCTAACGCTGAATCTGACTCTAACCCTGACCTGGACCCTAAACCTGACCCTGATCATAACCCTGAACCTACCTTTCACACTGACCATAACCCTAACATTAAATCTAACCTTAACTCTAACACTAACCCTAACCCTAACCCTAAACCTAACCCTAACCCTAACACTAACCCTAACCCTAACCCTAACCCGAACACTAAACCTAAACCTAACCCTAAACCAAATTCTAACCCTAACCCGAAACCTAAACCTAACCCTAACCCTAACCCTAACCCTATCCCTAAGCCTAACGCTAAATCTAACCCTAAATCTAACCCTAACACTAACACTAACCCTAACCCTAACGCTAAAGCTAGCCCTAACCCTAACCCTAACCCAAACCCCAAACCTAAACCTAACCCTAACCCAAAACCAAACCCAAACCCTAAACCTAAACCTAACCCTAACTCTAACGCTAAAGCTAAAACTAACCCTAACCCTAACCCAAACCCTAACCCTAACCCTAAACCTAACGCTAAAGCCTACACTAACCCTAACCCTAACTCAACCCTATCACTAACCCTAACCCTAACCCTAACCCTAACCCTAACGCTAACCCTAACCCTAACGCTAACCCTAAACCTAACCCTAACCCTAACCCTAACCCTAAACCTAACCCTAACACCAACCCTTACCCTAACCCTAACCCTAACCTTAACCCTAACCCTAAACCTAACCCTAACCCTAACCCTAACCCTAAACCTTTTTTTTTTTTAGGCAGAATGGTATGCATATAAGATTGCAGGTCCTTGTGAGTAAGTTCTAATAGCGTCTAAAACTGGTCATTCCCAGTATAGAGTTTGTACACGGTGTTACTGAATCGAGCGTTTTATATAAAGTAACTTAAACGTTTGGAACGTATTTGTAAGGTCAAATCTAAGCAGTTAGAAAGAAACAAAGAAAATATAAAGAAAAATAGGAAAAAGAAAAAAGAAAAAAGAAAAAAGGAAAAATAAAAGTAATGAAGAGATGTAAAGTGTAGTGGTTAGTGGTCAGCCAAGATAAATTGACAGAAGGAATGGGGATGTGAGGGTGATAAAGAGGGAAAGAAATATGCGTATAAAGAGAGAGAGAGAAAGAAATATGCGTATAAAAAGATGATAGTAAAGGAGTATCAGATAGAAGGAATGGGAGGGGGTGATGGGTGATAGAGAGAGAAAGTTCTGAGAATGTAAAGAGTAAAGGTGTGTCCGGTATGTAGTGATAGAGCCTAAGTTAGGGGCAGAGGTAGGGGGTAGGGGGAGTAAAATGGTGGAATGAAGAATTTGGGAATATAGGTCAGGTTCGTTAGAGGACAGGTCAGTGCTTAGTAGTAGAAGAATGTATCATTATGTGAAGATGTACACATGCATATAGTAAACATTTATATATATCAACACCTACATATACAACACGTACTCTTATGTATATGTTCGTACGTACATACGGACACGCGTATCTGTATGTATTATCGCCCTTGTAAACGCAGGTATATATACGTGTGTGTGTGTGTGTGTGTGCGTGTGTGTATGTGAGCGTGTGTGTGCGTGTGTGTGTGTATGCAAGGAATATATACCTGCGTATACATGGGCGATAATATGAAAAGCAACAGGAACTAAAGCATCCCAGTTGAGGAATATTCACCGAGAATCGAACCCCAAAAAAAAAACTATTCATTCTTTATTATCCTTACTGCCAGGGTTAATTGCACTGTCTTATACCAGCAATATTTTGAAGCTTATTTAGACGCACTCAAACTAAACAACCTCACCGAGTCAAACTCACCTGCTGCACCTGTATTTCAAGCATTTCACTGAAATGCAGCAATTCTTACTTCACTCTTATTTTGTATATCGAACGGTGAAAATCGATGAGTCCTCACCGGAGAGAAATGTGGCTTTCACCTTAGCTACTCGACAGAAAAAAATACCTGCTCTTTCTAGAAAAAGTAGACAGTGTGCCTATGCGCGACAAGACATGATTGATAAATCCGTCTTATCAAAAAATGCTTTGACACTGAAAACAGATGTTTGCAGAACGGTTCAGACGTACGGTGTGCACCTCCGATAGGTTGTTTGAAGGTATTATATTTCCGTGGTGTTTACAACAAACCTAAAAGTTATCACCGGTAATATCGCAGAAGCAAAGGATTTTTAAATTCGTCTTAGTCTCCGAAATAGACTGTTCAGTCGAACTTTGTTGACGTCGTCGCTCTTGCGTGCCACTTATAACCTGAGTAATTACCCGAAGGGTAGAAAACCTGAGCTTCTGAAAATATTCTAAGTAGTAATTATTTCTGATATAGTTGCAAGGACTGAAATTTGTAGAGTAGTGGTTAGTCATATCACTCCACACTTGAACTTAAATAGTACCCCAAAATAATCGACACCGAAAGAATGAAAGGCCAATTTAACCTCGGCTGGATTTGAATGCAAAATTCAGAATTAGTGCAAATAAAATAATGCCTTTTGTTGGACGCTCTAACCACTGACCTAACGTTCGAAGTATTAATAAAGACTGAACAAGAATAGAATAATTTGTATTTTCTTTTTTAATATCAGAAACACACCATAGAGACAGAATATCGATTTTATCTTATGTAATTAATGAAAATAAATGTTTCAGATAAAATCGATTTTATAAGGTTGTATATTGTTGTTGTTTTTAGAGAAGTTAGTTGTTGTTATCATTAACATATTTGTTGTTTATGCTCCATCCTTATTTCGTATACTATTTTTTTCCCTGCTTCTTTATTTTCATCTTAATTATCCTGAGCAAATGATAATGATAAATGTTTCTCGGTTTACTGAAGTGAGACCGAAATAATAATGATAATAATAGTAATAATAATAATAATAATAATAATAATAATAATAATAATAATACTGATAATAATGATAATAATAATAATAATATTAATAATAATAAATAATAATAATAATAATAATAATAATAATAATAATAA
>NC_068984.1:72380695-72384774 GCF_001194135.2 Octopus bimaculoides
GATGAGGATGATGGTGACGATGATGGTGACGATGATGTTGATGGTGATAACGATGATGTTGATGGTGATAACGATGATGTTGATGGCGACGACTACTTTGATTATAATGAAGAGGATGATGACGACTATGATATTGATGATGATCAGTGAATATACATAGTAAATTAACCTCTTGACATAAAATCTTAAATGATACAATAGCGACAAGTTGGCTGGGATATGCGCCGACAGAGCAGGAAAAGCTAATTGCACATTCGCTGCTGTATACTGCCAGCATTCCAACATTCTGATGATCAATCTAATTACCTTGATAGCCGTTATTGCGTATAGACTTACACACACACAAATAAAGAAAAAATTAAAATATTAACCCTTGCTTTTCTTGCATATTTCGAAACAGATTGATCTCTAAAGTAAGGCCATTATTTATTTTTATGTGGAGGGTAAAAGTTATTGACATTGACTCCAGGATTTATTCTTATTATTTAGCCTATCAGATATCCTATAACGACCACGTTTCCAATGATACATTGTACCAAATGGCTGACGAAAAGCAAATGAGCACAAGGATAAAGGAATGCCGGCTGAGATGGATTGGTCACGAACTGCGACAATCCAAAGTTTCTCGCTGGCCTCAAACGCTCGATTGAATCCAATCCATCCACATTCATGTAGATGGGTTGCAAAGAAACACAATGTGTCCCTTTTACAAATGTGTCCATTTTTGCATGTGTGTCCTCTCTTGCTCAGAAACGCAATGTGTCCCTTTCCACGGTGTCCAAAGTTGTGAACAGGAATCTTGGCATGACTAGTTATGTTCGACGACGCCGTCACCTCTTGACAGCCAAAGCAATCAGAGCCAAGAGTTTGTTATTCATCAAGCAAGGTGCAGGAAAAACTCACGTGTTTGTGGACGAGAAGTTCAGAGTGGACGCTGAGGTGAAATGCAGTAATTCTCGAGTGATTGCATACAACCCTTCTGACGTCCCCCCTGTGTTTGAGACTAAGAATCTCGCATCTGTGATGGTAGTTGGTGCCGTGGCGAGTGATGTAATTTTTCATGAATCCACACTTCATTGAGTCTGGCTTGAAGATCGGCACAAAGGTACGTCAGAACTTCATGAATAACTCTCTGTTACTTCGGATGAAGCAAATGATTGGGCTTAAAAATGTGGTGCTTAAGGCGGCGAGGTGGTGAAGTTAAAGTGACTGTACAAGAAGTTTTGGGTTGTTTCTCACTGGTCACAATTATAGCAGCTTCTTCAACGCACCGTTTCAGTTCGTAATTTTCATCTGTGACAGTAGCCAACTGTTTTGGGAGACTATCAGCAACTCTTTCTAATAAAGTGCGTGTTGGTTTCTTAGAGCAAAGTACTACGAGATGCACGTTAAGGTCTCCATGCAACAATAATCCTTTTGGCTAATACCCCCAACTCGCATCACACCCTTCAAAGCTCGTGAACCATCATCTGTTTTTGTCCCTATTTTTTGCTGCTCCCTCTTTCTTCACTTCTTTAGCTAAGGCGATGAGCTGGCAGAAACGTTAACACGCCGGGCGAAATGCTTCGCAGTATTTCATCTGCCGTTACGTTCTGAGTTCAAATTCCGCCGAGGTCGACTTTGCCTTTCATCCTTTCGGGGTCAATAAATTAAGTACTAGTTACGCACTGGGGTCGATGTAAACGACTTAATCCCTTTGTCTGTCCTTGTTTGTCCCCTCTATGTTTAGCCCCTTGTGGGCAATAAAGAAATAAGAAACGTTAGCAGGTCGGGCGAAATGCTTAATAGTATTTCGTCTGTCTTTATGCTCTGAGTTCAAATTCCGCCGAAATTGACTTTGCCTCTCATCCTTTCGAGGTCGATAAATTAAGTACCAGTTGCATATTCGGGTCGATCTAATCGACTGCCCCCCCCCCCAAAAAAAAATTTCGGGCCTTGTACCTACAGTAGAAAAGAATGTGGTGCTTATCCAGGATTCTGCACCATGCTATAGGTAAAAAGCAATACTGGTTTTCCTTGGTGAGAAGGTGCCAATTTTTGTGAGGGCTAAAATATACCCCAGTAACAACCCAGATCTCAACCTTGTCGATTACTTTTTTACGGGGCATACTTCAAGCTAGGATCAATGCTTCACCATACTCCATTGTCAAGAGTTTGAAGACCTGCATCAAGCATTCGACACGCAAAATCAAAAAGGCAGAGGTAGCTGCAGCTGCAAAAAAGTTTCATTCTTGTATAGAGGCAGCAATTTCTGGAAAGGGCGGCCATATTGAGTGATAAATGCTTTTGTTAAAATAAATATTACATTAAAGTTATCTCTGTCTACCACCATTATTTTAGTATTTATAACCAGTTTTATGCATTGTAAAGAAGTGTCTCAATTTATCTGCAAGATCCTATAGAATGAAGTTGAATTTATTTTTAATGCTAACATCTCTCAAATATGATTTAATCTACACACAGAAATTACAAGGTAGTCGTGGTCGGGCTCCATTTGAGAACGGATGAGACACGGTAAATAATTAGGTCCTTTTTTCATACATACATGCATGCATGCACACACACACACACACACACACACACACACACACACAAACACACAAACAAACACACACACACACACACATATATATAAATATATATATATATCAAAAGGATGTTTTATAAAACTATTACGCACATACAATAACAGCCATACCAACAATCTAACACACCTCCATCATCAGCTGCCCCACGGATATCACTATGGTTTCGATACCTGGACAGTACCATTCATATATATATATATATACATATGTTAAATAAAATGAGAGAGAAAAACCCAATGCTGCGTGGAATTTAAAGGAAATTTATAAAGAAAAGGTAGCCTTACAGCTGTTTCTGGCATGTTGGAGATTTTCTTTCATCAGAGACGATATGAAAGAGTTATGTAGAGGAAAATAGTAGAGTTCAATATAAGGGGTTATTTTGGAAAAATAACAGTAGAAATATATGTAGAATGTTACAGTAGCAGTTCCATTATCCAAAGAAAGTGCTGTGTAGAATGGGTAGAAGTGCTTCTTGTCCATATCTAGATTCCGATAGGTGTTCATATTTTTTTTTATTACAAGTAGATAGTGTGGAGACATAATTTCCATGTGATATTCATTCAAAGGGATCTTGTGGTGTGAATGAAATTTTGAGAATGTTCTGGTAGGTGTAAGTAGATAGAGAGAAAAGAATAGATATGTATGATAGGAGGAGAATGGTATTAGTCAAAAGGAATAGGGGAAGAAAGAAGAAGAAAAGAAGAAGAAAAAAGGAAAAGAGGTGAGCTAAATGGTGGTCAAGTTATTGTGAGGGGAATGGGAGTGAAAATCTATCAGGATAAAAGGAATAAGGGGAGAGATAGAAGGAAGAGATAAGAATGTAAGGAAGGAATATGTGTGAGAAGAGGGAAGTGGGGAGATAGGCAGCAAAATGTGTACAGGGGAGTGTACTAAAGTGAGTAGTAAACCTCAAAAGCGAAGGGGAGAATAATAAGATATAATGGTCAAGTTTCTAAACATAGACGTAGGTATTTATTGTACTACCTCAAATGATAGTTCAGAGAGAGAAAGATGCGGATATAGATATACACGCGCGTGCACACATATGCGTATAAATGTGTGTATGCACTATTATATACGGTCACATGTATGGCGTTACTGTATGGTAAAAAGATTGTTTCTCAACCACATGGCTCCGAGAACAGTCCAACTACGTGACACCTCGGGCAAGTGTCTTCTAGTATAACCTCGGGACGAGAAAAGTATTATGAGTGGATATGGTAGATGAAACTGAAAGAAGCCTGTTGTATATATATATATATATATATGTTTGTTTTTGTGTCTGTGTTTGACACGCCACCATCACTTGACAACCGATGTTGGTGTGTTTACGTCCCAGTAACCTAGCGTTTGCCAAAATTGACCGATAGAATAAGTACTACGTTTATAAAAAAATAAGTCCTGGGGTTGATTCGTTCGACTAAAGGTGGTGCGCCAGCATGGCCTCAGTCAAATGACTGAAACATGTAAAAGAATAAAAGACTATATATA
>NC_068984.1:72390855-72393652 GCF_001194135.2 Octopus bimaculoides
CCTCAGCTTTGTCAAAGGAGTGGCCTTGGATTACTCAGCGACAGCAATAAAAAACAACAAAAGCATCTGTAGCTGGGAAAGCATTTTGTGTATCAGTTGCAGACTTATCAGCGAAATATTTGCACATCGGCACCCCAAAATAAATATAATAATACTCTGTCTTAGTTATCCGCTCGAATCTCACAAGTATTATCGTGTCAGTCTCTGTTTAAAGTACAGTGAACCTGTGATTCGCCTGCAGAAACCTATAACCATACACAAAATGCATAATATAAAAATGTATCATAAAAAAAAAAAAAACGCTTCAATATGTGGTTTATTGTTTCCAGCAACTCATTACGTTTTCTTAAGATTTCATTATCTCCGGTATTCTTCTATATGTCTCCCTATTTTTTTATATACAAAACGTATCAATGGCTTTCTTTTCTATTAACACATGCTTCCGTTATTTCTTTTCTGATTTCTTTTTACTTACAACTGATGTTGCATAACAGAATTCGAATATAGTTAATGATGTGTATAATACAATTCTGAGAAAGAGGATCGAGTATTTGTAGATCGAATAGCAGGCACTCAGTCGATGAGAAGTCGGTATTCTATATATTATCAATGGTGTTAAATTGTGCTCGTGGAAACGGAGTGGAATTCTCAGATGATCAAATCTATCACTAGTCCTGTAAATAGGGATTGCTGGATGGGAATAAATAGTCACGTTCAGCAATGGCGGTACTGTGAATTTGACAGGTCGTTCAATTGCCTGTAGTGTTGAGTTCAATGACACTATAAGGTATAATCTTTAAATAGACAAAGCCTAATCAACATAACTTGTTTTAGATAAACTCCACGGATATTAGACCTACAGCTGCACACCTTTGGCCGAATCTAATATAAACACAACGAGAATTTTGCGGCAAGAAGACAGTTGGTTATAATAATGTCAGTACATGACTAAAACACATTTTGCCAATTGATAAAAATGCAGCAAAATGATGAAATATATCTTGTTTTCTGTGCTAATTCAGCAAACTCATTGCAATAATGAATGCGCACTGCTGTTGTAGATTACCACTGTTGCTATAACTATTTATATCAATATTCTTTTTCTATGATTTAATAATACTAGTTTAAATAATACTACAGTATTATTTATACTATTGCATTATTTTTGCTATATTGTATTCATCAATGTTGAGGTCCTTTGCTGCAGTTTCAGTAATATGAGAAGTTTCTAACCTTTTGTTCCATCTTTTCGATATTTGAAAAACAAAAAAGATCGCTTAAATGTTGCCTATCACAGCCCCTTTCACAGCACAACGTAAGCAATTCTGAAGGATAAAGAAGTATCTCCAGTCCTTTACTTGTACTTTATTTACGGAACTCGAGAGAATGAGAAGCGTATCCGAACTTGAAGTAATTGAAACATATGTTTATAGAAAATGGGCAGTATGTCCTTCAATGAATCGTTGCTCTGGAGAGACCAAAAGACCGATTAATTTAATTACAGTTTTTTTATAGGTATACGTTATGTCTTCAGTAAATTGGCTGAGGATTAGAGAATAAGTTGTGAAAAGAGAAAAAGTGGATGAGTCTTTAGGGTGTTGGACAGAATACGCTACTGTATTTGTTTCAAATCCCTGGTTTCTTTCAAATCCTGTCAAAGTTAAATGACCTTTCATCCTTTTGTGGGATTACCAGTCAAGTACTGGCCGATTCTATCTCTCTCACTGGCTCTCTCTCCCGCTCTTCCTCTCTTTCTCAGAATCGGTTAATAAGAAACATCCTTTCTCCATAAATCAAATGGGTTGAACGAGGTTCTACAAAACTCATTGCATACAAAAGATTATGTGCTTCTGGAATTGTCCTGGGATGGCCCGATATATAGTACTGCACAGAACTAGTGAAGATGTTATTTTGCCCAGGTCAGCTCTAATCAAGTAGACATTTGATCAAAGGCACACCGATCATGATCTACTCATCTTTACTTTCATGATTTATCGCAGACTAGATAACACACTATGTCCCCCTTTATTGAAAATGTTAAGGTTTAGTTTGCCAGAGAAATTTCGTAATTATTGTTATCACTTAATGTCTTCGTCACCAAATTGGGCTTCCTTGTAGATTTATTTAATCATGTACTCTGGTGTGTTAACTTCGACTGGCTCTACATAATAAAATAAAGAAGAACAACGATGCAGTCAATTCCGATGATTTCACGGTATTCGTGTAAGTACCAATAATGTACCACGTTTAACGAAAATAATTCCAGATCTATGGAGAAACTTTACTGTTGTATTGTGAAAACAAATCGATAATTAATCTAACAAAAATAAACATCCCATGATCAAATCCAAAATGTACATTTTCATTTAGTTTATAATTTTAGTTTTAATTAACCATAGTACTGCAATGTCTGATTCTATCTTCAGTTTTATTAATGACTAGCAAAAATACCAACACCAAATCGATATTGTAAACATATCGATTTCAGAAAGAGGTTCTCAACTTATTATCACGTGTTCTACAAGAAATAATCTCATGTTACACAATAATTAATCTCTTTTCAGAAAATCAGCAGAAGCTTTTATAGAATAACAATATTAGTCTCAAAGTTTGCAACAAGGACAGCAATTTCGAGGAAGGAAGTAAGTCGATTACATCGGCCCCAGTGTCCAACTGGTACTTATTTTATCGACATCGAAAGGGGGAAAGGCGTAGTTAACCTCGGCGGAATTTGTACTAAGAACGTAAAATACTACTAAGAATATTTAGACTGTCTAAAAAGGCATACCGTATATAT
>NC_068984.1:72393942-72398981 GCF_001194135.2 Octopus bimaculoides
TATATATATATATATATATATGAAGGTCCATTCCGTTCCGAGTTCAGATTCTTGCCGTGCCGAGCCAAACTTAACCTTTTATTCTTACAAAGTCGATGAAACAAAATGCCACTCAAGTATTGTGGTTCAATATAGTTGTGTCTATAGTCCAAATTTATGGACTCATACCTAAGTTAAAAATCTGTATTATTAGTCTCTTGAAAGCAATCCCTTAGGAAACTTTGAATATAGTTATGTACCTTTGTATCCTGAGTTAAAATCCCGAAACACCCATTCTCTTAAAGACTTTAGAAAATAAGTAACAGTAACCTACTAAGGTCGAGTTTATCGATTTTTCACTTCTCTCGCAATTGCAGGCGCTATTTCACAATCTCTCAATTCTGCCGACACAGCTAAACATTTCTTCCTTCAGTGGGTAATGAAATGTAACAGATGGCATTAAGTAAGCGACTAGCATGCACAAGTACTACTAAAGACACTGGGATGTTATTCGTCATTTATTCCCACTCGATAAATTTGAGAAATTATTCTGATTTTCACTCTTGTGAAAGTTTTTACACTTTAATTAAAATGGTTGTATGTTTCCTATTGTATGAGGTCTTTGAGAGACAACCAATGATTTGGACAGTTTTATGGGTACGGTATAAAAAGTGTATAGCCTAGGCCAATATGCCTCTGCCTTATGCAATGCTTTTCTTTCATTGCATGGCTATGATAAGACATTTTAATCATGACCACATGTCAAAGTGTATTTTGTTTTAACAAGACAATAGTTTGAGTTATAAGAGAGATTCCACTGATATTTCTAGCGCCTCAGAGAACAAATTACACGGGTGTAGGGAACTCTTAACACGTAACGAAATAAGGTCTCCATTGAAATTTGAAACTCCTGCTGAGGAAATCTCTAAATAAACACAAGGGAAAATAGTCTTTGCTTGCATATACGTACTTGCAATTCCATGCAAAAAAATTTTCCGTCCCTGATTTAGAGGATCCCTATCTAACGCAGAAAAAACGATGTATAATTGCCAACTTATATATTTGTTAGATTGCAGTTCTGCGTTTAATTTATAAATAGATGAGAGAAAGAAAAAAACTATGTGTGACTGATAAGCGTTTTAGAAGGGGATTATTTGGAAAGGGGATTTGACTCTCTAAATCATCATTCTATAACTGTCATACGTCCTTTGTAACACACCATAGAATAAGCATATTCCCTAAATAAAATCCCCTCCTCCTCCTCCTCCTCATCATCATCATCATCATCCTCATCATCCTCATCCTCCTCCTCCTCCTCCTCCCCCTCATCATCATCATCATCATCATCATCATCAGTGTCATATCGTCAACACCATCCACCACCATTATGAATATCATGATCATCATCATCAGTCGGAACGACAACGACTGCATCATTTCCCTCATAACTATCCTCATTTTATGCAGACTGTACGGGAGAGCGTTTATGTTGGCCTTCGATATTGGGTTGACGGTGGATAAGAGCGACAATGCACCTAAGGAAACCTTAGGCGTCGACGAAAATTCACATGCTGCAGAGTTCTTGAGAACTTTTAGTTCAGAGCATATGTTTAATTTTCAAATGGCTCCCACTTTGCAGTGATAGTGTATGGGGTATTGCTGGTTCAAGATAAACTCTACAGCCACGGAAGTACCGTCAGACGGGCTTTTCTCAGATGCTTGTAGAGCGGCGAAACTGTTTTGCATGCACTCGCTTAGCGACTGAACATTGACAACTTGAGGAATTAAGTCGAGCACCAGCTGTAAAATGTAGCACGGATCGGGTTATCTTATGAGTCTATCAAACTTATTCTGATGCTTTCTTTCGATAGGAAGGGCAGATAGTTATTTTTATTTGTATAATGGCATTAGCAAAAGTAATTGTGTTATTGACATGATGGCAAAACCTGGAGGTCGACGCATTCCTTTCCAGCTAGGCTCACATCTGCTTTTTCAAGATTCACTTGGAAAGAAAGGGGAAGTTGGAGACGGATGTGTCATCTGGTAAGCTTGTCGAAAAAACGGATGAGAGTGGTAAGAACGTTCGAGTGAACAGGCTTCCTTTATTCACGTGCTTTTAGAATTGCAGGGATACAGTTTGGAATAGGTGCGTGTCTTTATGGTCAGACTGACCAGGATTTTGTTGGCTTCACGGATAACACACGAAAGCCCTCCATCTTTTTGGAGAGCTTTACTTGTTTAATGTTTTTCTTCTTTCATTTACATTTTGTTTTCTTGCCAACCCCACCTCTCTGTTCTTGTAATTATCATTATTATTATTTAGGTAGCGAACTGGCAGAATCGTTACCGCGCCGCACAAAATGCTTAGCTGTATTTCTTGCTTTGAATTAAAATTTCGTCGAGGTATACTTTGCTTTTCAGTCTTCCGGGATGATTAATATAAGTACCAATGAAATATTGGGGTTGAGGTAATTGGTTAGTCTCCTTCTCTTAAATATGTAGGCTACGTGCTCATAGTATTATACTTTTCTACACTAGGCACAAGGCCTGGAATTTTGGGGGAGGGGGCCAGTCGATTAGATCGTCTCCAGTACGCAACTGGTACTTAATTTATCGACCTCAAAAGGATGAAAGGCAAAGTCGACCTCAGTAGAATTTGAATTCAGAACGTAACGGCAGACGAAATACCGCTAAGCATTTTGCCCAGCGTGCTAACGTGTCTGCCCCTTGTGCTTATAGTATTATTATCATTAAAGTTGTAGTTGCTGCTGTTGCTGTATTATGTGTAGTTTTTTTCTTTAGTACTTGCGAATTTTCTTTGCAGAAATTATTTGGAAAACACTACTGAGGATAAAATTACTTCGACATTAATCGCTATTCAAATCTCAACGATGCAATATAAACATGAGAGAATGCATTTGTAGCGTTTCAATGTTTCATCTAGCCAATAATTTATCAATATTAGTTTTTCTCGCCTATTTGAATTGGATATATGTTATTCTAAAACAGATAATTGTACGGTATCAACATTATTTGTTTTTTCTCGCCAATATTGTACGTGATATGTATAAATAATCATATTTCGATAGATGCATATAAATCCATATTGGGTGTTTCACAAGAAAGTCTTCAAAAACAAACAAAAACAAGATATGCGAGAATCAACATAGAAACGAAGAAACTAGGATTAAGCAACTGTTGTTAAAAAGTCCATTCATAAAAAAAAAGGCATTAATAGTAAACGAAATTATTTAAATAAATAAACGCTTTGCTGTAGGTGCGGAATGTTTAGGCGGTTAAGAACCTCGCTTTGGAATCGCATATTTTCAGGTTCGGTTCCACTACCCAGCATCTTGGACAAGTGTCTTCAAGTATACCCCCAAGTCGAGCGATGACCTCTGAGCAAATTTAGTACACAGAAATTGCGTGTTTGGAAGACCGAAATATGTATACACACACATACACAGATACGTATGTGTGTATATAAATATCAAATATTACTACACTACTACTACTACTACTACTACTACTACTACTACTACTACTACTACTACTACTACTACTACTGCTGCTGCTGCTAATAATAATAATAATAATAATAATAATAATAATTTGCTTGTTTGTTCGCTCGTCATACATTAGTTAGAGAGGTGAAGTTGGAGTGAGTGAAAGGTGAAGTAATAGTGAGAGAGAGGGAGAGGAGTGAAAAAAGAAGAGAGGAAGAAGTAGAGAAAGGTGATTAATATTAATACACTTAGGCCAAATGGTCACATGGTCAACTGAAGGTAAAGGTGAAGAACGAGAGAAAAAGACGATGAGAGAAAAAGGGAGAGAGAAGTGTAAACGACGTGCAGTGGGGTGGAGAAGGAATACTTATTACGCGGTTACAAAGTTAGCTGAAGGTTAAGATAAATAGAGAGAGATGGACTAGAGAAGCAGTTAAATTGAAAGAAAGAAAAAGAGAGAGAGAGAAAGAGAGAGAGAGAGACAGACAGAGAGAGAGACAGACAGAGAGAGAGACAGACAGAGAGAGAGACAGACAGAGAGAGAGACAGACAGAGAGAGAGACAGACAGAGAGAGAGACAGACAGAGAGAGAGACAGACAGAGAGAGAGACAGACAGAGAGAGATGCAGATAGCGGTGGTGGTGGTGGTGGTGGTGGTGGTGTGTTGATATCGAAAAGTATTTTCTTATACTGAAGTAATTTTTTTATAGTGACCGTCGCATACGCTTAAGTGCAAATATTTATCGTCTGCTCGCTTAAAAAATTGATATTTGTTTAATTGTGTTAGTTTAGTCTAAACTATATATTCACAAGAAATATGGTTGCAAGCTCCCTGACAGAGGATGCGCAAATATAGAGCCCGCATTAGAGAGGAAAAAAGACTACACCGACGGAGACGTGAGGAAATGTGTGTAGACGAATGCCAAGACTATTTAAAGAAAGCTAAACTATGAATGCTATAAAAATGCAAATCATAATTTCCTACTTAAATAGGTCTTAATCTTTTCCATTCCATGGAATTTACACCGGTCCTACTAGTATATATATATATATATATGTGCGCGCGCGCGTGTGTGCATGCGTCTGTGTTTGCGATTGCTCCCCATCGCTAAGCAACATGTTAGTACTGTATGAAAGGATTCTCTACATACTGCAGACACAAAATTATTTAGATTATTTACATTATTTACATTTGACGGATATTTGTTCTCATCTTGTTTGTTAAAACAACGTTTCGGCTGATATACCCTCCAGCCTTCATGAGGTGTCTTAGGGAAATTTCGAACTTGGGTCTTCATTCCTAAGGTATTTTTCGATGTTATTATTATTATTATTATTATTATTATTATTATTATTATTATTATTATTATTATTATTATTATCATTATTATTATTATTATTATTATTATTATTATTGTTCAGTAGTTTTATTTTTATAACGTGCTTTCACTTCACTACCGAGCGCAGCTCAGTGCGCCTTGGGTATGTGCTGTGGTTTGCTGTGGTGCTCTTATGTTTACTGTATTGAAAGTGTTTTGCGTAGAATGTGTGCAG
>NC_068984.1:72404787-72407789 GCF_001194135.2 Octopus bimaculoides
CAATACAGTAACCATAAGAACACCACAGCAAACCACAGCACATACCCAAGGCGCACTGAGCTGCGCTCGGTAGTGAAGAGAAAGCACGTTATAAAAATAAAATTACTGAACAATAATAATAATAATAATAATAATAATAATAATAATAATAATAATAATAATAATTATTATTATTATTATTATTATTATTATTATTATTATTATTATTATTATTATTATTATTATTATTGTTATTATTATTATAATAACAACAACATCCAAAAATACCTTAAGAACGAGAACCCAGGAATGAGACACCTGATGAGTGCCGGAGAGTATATCAGCTGAAACGTTGTGTTAACAACAAACAAGATGAGGATAAATATCCGTCAAATGTAAATAATGTAAATAATGTACATAATTCCTCATCTATAACATATAGAACTGTATTACAAAACTATTAATTTCAACGTAGTTTCAGCTTCTAGGCTTCTAATCAAATAGGAAACACGTTCAAAACCATACAACATGAAATATTCAATAAGTTGTAATTGCTCATATCTTCGGACTTACATCAGTCACCAGACTCCTAGTTTGATCGGGAGAAATGTTGTCTAACTCTTTTGTACTAAAAGTTTCTACAAATTAGGAAGGATTTATAAATATCAAATGACGTAACAGACATCTTTTCTCTTTGGAAATATAAAGACATCAGCTAAGAAAATGCAAATGGTTGGTCCGTTACATTTGTATTCTCATGAACATTTTTGTGTGTTTATTTGAAAGTTATGAAAGGTGACTTTTATAGATTAATTTATACGGTTTGAAGGTGGTTATATTGTATAATGGAAATTTCAAACCATCTGGTCTATTCCTCATGCAAAGCATGTAGAAGAGTATTATGTAAGCATGACTACTTTTAATGATATTGAATACAACACTGAATAGTGGAAGTTTTATAGAGATCTCAATGCATTTGCTATGTTAATGGGAATGCAAAGCGTTTCATGAAGCATTTCTGCTTTCAGTATCAGTTCATTTGTTACTTTTAGTACCGAGCATCATTATGGAAGAGAATTGCCCTCGAGCTCTTCATGCGTTTCTAGAAGGAATCGCTGACAAATATTTCCTTATATTTGTCTTGTGTTTACATTAAACTTTCTTTAATAAAGATTTTTGTCAAGGTCATAGGTAATGGATCTGAAGATGGTTTTGAAGAATTCCGATTTTTCTGAGAAATGTTTCGAAAATTAAGTATTGTAAATGCTATAAGGGTTGTTTTATAGACCCCATATCCGAGAGATGAACTTTTTAATGAAGCGTTCACTGCTCCCTCCAAATTTCTAACATTCTGTTGTGTTGACGCCCCCAGGCGGAGAAGTAGGATCTCCCAAGACATATAGATAGAAGTAGTCTGGCCGTGGTAGGAGTGTTGAGTAGCAGTTGAGTAGCTGTTGAGTAACAGCCAAGTAGCTGTTGAGTAGCGGTGGAGTAGAGATCATCCGAAGGTGCTAGATAGCAGTAGCGTTGAGACATAACACATTCAGACCTAGATTTGTTACCTGAAATACTGGGAAAAGACATATCTTGAAGCAAGATAATTAGGGATATGGAACAGATTTATGCTAGCAGATTACTCCTGGATTGCGATGATGCAAAACATGTTTGCGAGAAAAGACATTACATTTTTGATCGTAATTTTACCTAGATATGAACATATATACGTATTCCAGTAGTAAAACGTATTTGAAAGTAAACAATACTATTATCTGATTTACACCTATTCACACACGCATACACTCACACAAATATAGCTTCTTCAATAGTAAAATAGACATATATCTAAAACCTGAATGCGATAGTAAAAACACTGAAGCTAAATGTAGAATTAATATCGATTTCTCTCTAGAAAAAGTGGATTTATATCTCCACTGAGATTCAGACATCTATATTTTTCTGGTATCTGTAACATCTTACCAGTTTTCTTTTATATCCTAAATGCTATCAAAAATAGACTTCTTCCGAGGCTTTTGGTAGAATAACTCGATAAGAATGTCGAGAGTACGTTTTTTGCAAATATAGGTGAAAATATAATACAATTTAGATATATAATTACGCCTCTTAACTTAGAAGATCAATCAAAGCGAGGCTAATGTATGGAAATGTCCATAAATATTTTCATATGTTACGAAGTCAAACAATGTGCTGTTGAAATGTTCATATATATTTTTTGTAGAAATCTACATATATAATTTGATGTGCAAGAAACTCCTTTGAATAACGAGTCTGTAAATTAAAAATATTTTTATGGGTAGATAATTGACAGAAGAAGATATAGATAGACGAGACATGTTTTTAAAACAGTAGAAAGAAATCTTGCCAAGATATTCCTGATTCAACTTTTATGATGATTAAAGTACATAAAACAGAGCCGATTGTGTTGTATTTTGTGTTTTCCTGGTGAGCGTATAGCAAGTAACTGAGGAGCTCAACTGCTATGCTTGCTCGATATCGAAACAAGTGCTTTGTTTACATAGCTTCAAAAGTCGTTCATAGACTTACTAGATTTTAATTGAGTAAAGGCAAATAGTTAATGTTTTTAATGGGTAAAGAATAAATATTACGAGAGCGAAGAACCAATACGCTAGCACTAGAATGGAATAGCCACGTACATTTTCGGGAATTTTCGAATTGCTTTTCGTTTCAGTAAAACCATAGACATAATGCATGTATAAGAGAAAATATAGTAATTGTTTTGTAGGAGTATATTATTGGATTTCTGAAAAACAAAATTCTAAGAATGTTTCTTGATACAATATTATAAAAAATAGCATAAGCATTATTATATATGCACAAACACATACATCTGAGTGTGTGTTTATAAATATAGATTACATATATATTAGTGTGTAAACATT
Source organism: Octopus bimaculoides (assembly GCF_001194135.2). NCBI lineage: Eukaryota > Metazoa > Mollusca > Cephalopoda > Octopoda > Octopodidae > Octopus > Octopus bimaculoides. The sequence goes on from NC_068984.1 coordinate 72,407,685, forward strand.
TACATGTAAATTCTATATTCATATAATTGCATATATGAATGGACATGTATACGAAGCATGAACTTCTGAATATATATGTACATAGATATGTATTTTATATATATA
>NC_068984.1:72408053-72411456 GCF_001194135.2 Octopus bimaculoides
TATATATATGTATATATATACAAACACATATTTTGTTATTTTTTATATAATATTGGTTTATGTGATAATACTTTGCCGAAAGAAATTGTTTCTTTTCTATTCATACTCATCATAATCTTACAGATTTTAAATTTTCATAGAATTTGTTTTTATGTTTTCATTTGTAAAAATGTATTCTTTGCAGAAGAGTGCTTGTTGAATACATAAAACGAGAGTTTTTACCATCACGACTGATACTGATTCTATTCTATTCTGGAGTACATGATGCAATCTGTTTTCTTCTTTTTAGTAGCTGTTTTATATTTTTATGTTGTTGAAATGAAAATATTATGAAATATAGTGGAAACTGTAATTGCATCATTGAATTAAGAGAACAAAAATATAGATAGCATGTACGTTGCATTACACTTTAGTGTAGTGTGTGAGATTGACAGCAGTTATTGAAATACGGAATACAATGGAGATTGCAATGGAACCTCTGCGTTCGTAAATACACCAGCGTGTAAAAATAGCAAACTAATTTTTTTGAACTCGCACCCAAATGGAAACATACGTTACATTATATAATTCCCGGTACATTAAGCTTGCATATCATATACGTATGTATTTGCGTGTGTTTACACACACACACACACACACACACACACACACACACATACGCACATTAACAGACATGGACTAGCATGGACGTACACATATCAATATACAGTAAAGCAAAACAGAGAGTGTGATAGAAAACGTATAATGAATTTGAGGAAGCTCAAACTGTACATATTAAGTTTGCCGCTGGGACATATTAAACAGACATGAATTTGATCATGTGCTTTCGTGATATACAGAGATAGACTTGACATCGCCTGACATATCTCTTGGTATATGCACAACTTATCACATAAAAAGAAAAGTGTAGGCTAATTACTTTAAAGATATCTTACGTTTTCTACCACATGCTATTATGATCATAGATCTCTATTAACAATTTATTCCCGAGATCGATAAATCACAAATGCAAATTAGTGTGGTCATTTCGGTTATTACCATTTTGCTAATGCTTCCTTCATAGGCAAACGAATGAGCAGGACTTGTTTTTTTCTGATGAATGGTCCGGAAATTGTGAAACATAAGGTAATCTCCCACTTTTTTCTGTGTATGAAAAGAAAATCTATAAATGTATTCATGTCATAGAAAAAGATTCAAAACAGTCACTTAAAAATTCTTAAATTTATCCTGTCTTTTTAAATGTATGTTGCACAATGTGTCAGTATTTAATTATTAAATCAAGCAACTGACAATTGCACGATAAGCAAAGTTCTAGTTTGGCACAGAGTGAGGTTGCGATTTACATTAACCACTCTTGTGAAGTAGAACAATGCATGGTATTTGCCTATTGATGAATGATCCCTCTATCGAAAATCATGACAAGTTAATCACCGTTATGTTTGTTGTGTGGAATAGAGCTTAAGATTCACAACTGTATAAATATTAACAATGGCCGTTAGATGTACATAGACATGACCCAAGAACAGCCGTAAAATATTCTTTTGCGAAAAAAGTCCTCCACTTATGAACGTAGCTATGATTCCTAAGAGAAAATGGACACAAAAAGGCAAGAAAAAAAAAGCAGAAAAAAAAAAATGAAACACAATCCCTCTCATCCACCCATTACTGGGATGCTTGAATTACTAATACAGCTCTGTGTTAGTAGCAGAATTATTAATCATACACTTATCCTTGTTTTCCCTTCTTGTATACCATACTGTGATACAAAAATTAGATTTGTTTTAAATGTTTAGAGTTGAAAGTAAAAAATATGAGCCAATGCCTTCTGTTTTAAATTAGTGTCAGCATTATCTAATAACACCTTAGATTATTTTTGTAGATACAAAGTCTCTTTTACTTACCGCAAGTTAAGTATTCATAAAATATCTAAATGTTTGACTAATATCTCCCGGAAAACTTCAAAAACATTTTTATATCTGTCAAAAATAAATCAGAGTCTACCATCCTTCCATTCTTTGTGCAACCAGCTCAATCATCTTGTTAATTAACAGAAGGTCACTTTTCATGCAAATGTCTGTTCGAAACTATATATTCTTTTCTTCACAAGAATAAGTTGGAGTTTAATGGCAAATAGGATATCAAATTTTCTCATAATTCTCGAGTTTAAATCGCCAGCGTAGGTTTTGTGGAAGAATTTCGTTGAACTGGAAGTAAATAAATATATGTTATTGCATGAATCTGTATAAGACAGATTTGCATCCCACAGAGTGAAGAATCTATCATTTACTTGTGATATGTGAAAGATGTGCAAAGCACAGATTAGTTATGGATTCGTTACTGCACAATCTAGGCTTGTTTAAAGTTGTGATAGAGAGAACGATGTATATTTGATCAATAATGAAGACTTCAACTGGTAGAACGTACAAATGATCCAGCAATCATTTTATGCACCAATAATTACATGCATGCATGTTTTTCCTGCATAAAAATGTTTTATAAGTCATACATCTTTGGTTGTTTAGCAATTTGGTGAAAGAATCCCCAATTAAAGTGGCTGTTATCAACAACAAAGATCTTTCAGTATCAGAAGCTGTCCGTAATACATGTTAAATTTGCAATATTTATTGTTTCCCTATAATCATTAAACCGAGTTTTATTTGCTGGTATTTGTTGTCTTTTGCACTGATATAACTTCAAGGTTCGTTTCGTTCTTACTTGGAATCCAGTTATCATACATAAGTCTATGTTGTTAACATATATAATTCGTATATAATTTGGAAATAGGAATTTTTTTCTCTCTTTCTAAACTGTACATTTAGTAATATTTTTTTTCTATAAAATTGCACGTTTTCTTCTGTCTTTAAACTCTGACATCAAAAGTTTCACCATTTGAATGATACCATGACGCAACAATTTTCGTTAAAGCTTGTTTTAAATTTACACCTCTTACCTTATATGCATATTGTTTTTCAACAAGGAGAATTAACTGAAATCTAATTCTACATATTTTACATTCTTTGCTTTCTTGTTTTTTCCTGTGCATTCATTTATTGAATTTTGTATCCTATAATGATACTACCTTTCATGTAATGAAATGAATATTTAAATTCCTTTTCGCAGTCTTTGAAAATTAAAAGAATCCATGTTTAACAGTGCAAAATAGAATTCGTTTTATTACCACAGTTTACTGTATTTTGATGCCGAACCTCCTGCACTTCATCACATAAATGTTCTCTGTTTACTTGAATATACGTTGTTCTGTATAGGTTAAAATTTTTGAATATAATTTCTTCTGTTAAACTGAGCTATTTTATAGCTTTGTATGTATATGTATGCATGTGTAAATACATACATACATATATGCATACGCACACACACACACACACAAACACATATATGTATA
>NC_068984.1:72412167-72414105 GCF_001194135.2 Octopus bimaculoides
ATAGATAGATAGATAGATAGATAGATAGATAGATATAAATTTTATTTCGTAATGAAATAAAAAATACCAAGGCTTTGTAGATTTTAGAGCATTTATAAATAGGTCTTACAGCTGTTTCCAGGATATTTATTATATCCCTTCATCGGAGACGGTGTGAGAAGATGATTAAACAATAATTAATTTAGATAAAATACGAAATAGAGAGTGAAATAGAGGAATGAAAACAGATGTGAGATACGCAGGGGTATTGTATTTGTAGATCCATTATTTAGGCAGAATGGTATACATATAAGATTCCAATACCTTGAGAGTAAGGTGACTGAACTACGCACGAATGAACTTGTCGTCACGAGGAACATCATTAGATTGCAGACTCTCCAAGTATATCCGACTTTAAAGTATCTCCTGGCTGGTGTACGAGGTTTATGAAACGCCAGTCTTACGCTGAGAAATTACTCGCCGACGTAGAGAGCAAAGTTGATTCCTTCCATCGGTATGTGTTAGAAATCTATGAAAGAGCCACGAGGTTTCCTTGGAAACAATCGATAATATGGACGAGACACCCCCTTTTTTCGATATGGATGGAACTCGGACTGCCGACGTTAAAGGGAAAAACAGAATTTCGGTAAAAAACTTTGGGGAGTACAAGGCCAACTACACCGCAATTTTGGCTTGTATGGCTGACGGTACGAAACTTACCCCGGCTGTTGTTTTCAAAAGAAAGACTTCCTCGAATGAGAAGTTTCCGAAAGGCATAGTGGTGTATTTCATGCGAAAGGTCAGGTTAATGAAACCCTATTGACGAACTAGATAAACGAAGTGTGGTTCAAGAGCGCAGGGGCTACGCTTATTCAAATTCGCTTCTTGTAGGGGATGTGTTTAGGGCTCATCTGATCGACAGCATAAAAATAGATTAAAGGAGTGTCGCACCTACTAAGCTGTGATTCCAGGTGGATGTACATCTGCGTCGGTGAACAAGCCTTTTAAGGTGAACATGCGTGCCAAGTGGAATGAATGGATGACTAAGGGTGTCAAGGTAATGACAAAGGCTGGACACTTTAAACACCCTGGCCTTAAGACTGTCAGTGCATGATAGATCCATGGGTTGAAATATCGAGTGAACTTGTGATAAAATCATTTTTGAAATGCGGGATCTCAAATTCCATGTATGGCACGGAAGATGACGAACTATATACTGACTTCGTTTGTGCAACAAATGATAGCCCCAGTGCTTCATCAGTGAATGAAGATTAGACAAGTGAAGACGAGGATCATGGTGTATACCACGAGACCATCACAACGGAGGAGTTTTACCAGTTATTTGGTAAACTCGATTCTTCCTTCATTTATTCTTCCAATTTTTGTCACAATGTTTCATACACTTCTTTACAATTTAAAACAGTATATTGTACTTTTATCCAGTCATGACACGTATGATTGCATGGTTTTGTGTGTCAGTTGCTGAAGAAGTGTCCGAAAAATGAAAGGCATAAATCAAAACGTAAAGGGAAAGTATGGAGGTAATTAAGTCTCAATCCGATAAACAAATCAACTAGCGTTATCAAGGATAAAGTTTTACATTATAAACAACGGTTTCTAAAATGCATGGACTTAATGAGATATCAGTTGTTGTAAGTCCTCTTCAGCTTAATGAAAGCTCGAATACCGATTTAATAACTATGTCGGCGCAATTCGTAATCGAACTTTGCTCGCCAACAAAAAAGTCGCTGCATAAGATATTATCATATGATAATAAGATATTATATTATGCTTATTTATTGTGCTTTTACTATTCAATTTTTCGATATGTGACAGTGGATTTTCATCGATGAGTTCATGAACCTTGGTTCTTTTCCCTAAAACTATATATTTATAGAGTATATATCTATCTATCTATCTATCTATCTATCTATCTATCTATCTATCTATCTATATATA
>NC_068984.1:72414899-72416790 GCF_001194135.2 Octopus bimaculoides
TATATATATATACATGTATACACACACACACACATATATATATATATGTATGTATATGTGTAATATTGCCCGCCAAAGCAGATATAATTACACGTATACGACATAAAAGGTCAACGACACACATTAAGTCAATTTAGTTCATCACTTACACATAATGAATTTTTGAAAACGGAAAGAATAAATCATTTTTTTTTCTTATCATCTGCTAACATATTTGACTGGAAGACAATGAGATATAATATAATTGACGCCGTATATTCTAATAAAACTTCCTCTCACTCATGACTGAATATTCAATGAAATATAATACGTACTTTTATTAATATCCACCTAAGTGTTTCTGCTTTTCTATCAACGAGGTAAAATACTACACTTTCAAATGCGTGCCAGAAACACTAGCCAAAAGTTACAATAATAACTTGCTGTTTGTTGGTTGTTATTATTTAACGCCTATTTGGTTTGATTGCATATAGTTATGATGAAAAGATTCCGCGACATAACTACTTTGTTTTTCTTCTAGGAATAGTGTACCATAGACCACATCATCTAATGTACCAGTCGTCCTGAAGACCTATGTTGTGATTTATTTCTAGAAGGTTGACGAACGACGTACAAGCTGTAACAGTGTTTGTACTCAAATATTGGTTATGGAATAATTATAATATTAATTCAGCTTTCATTAACACTCAAAAATCATAACTTCCAAACAAAAGATGTGACCTAGATTCAATACATCACCATGTATTTCGATGAGCACATAACCGTTGAAACCTATCTCCTCTTCAGATACTATTGACGGCTCTGTGAGAAATTATCTTCAATTTTCTCATCCGTTAATCCTTTAGCATTCAATTTTCTTATCCATTAATCCTTTGGCATTCAATTTACGCAGACAAATGTAATGCATATTTTTTCACATTATTTTGAGTTAATCATACATTATCTCATAAGTTCGAAATTTTGACGATGTGGGGATTTACTTTTAGAATGATATTGTAGTGTAGTGTGAGAGACCATTTTGAATATAACACATAAAACTTGGGCTTGATATGGCTAGTTTAAATACTAAAGAGTTAAAGTTAGGTTTAGTCCATTTACACACATACTGGCCAATCATGATACAGGTTGAACTGAGTGACATTGTAATAGTAGTATGTGACATCTTACAAGACACTTGTGCTATATATCACAGTTAAAAATCATTCAAAAAACAATCACGGAAGTCTTTCCTTATATCTACTCTAATTCTTTTATTCTTTTACTGGCTTCAGTTACAACAGACTTGACGATGACAATGGCACTCCATTTGCAGTAAGAGGTTTTTGGTTGATTTTATCGACCTCAGCAGTCATTAGATCGACCTCCATCAGATAACTTTTCATTGTAAATTTTGCGCCATTATATGTAAATCTAGACGTGTGTGTGTGTGTGTATGTAAGTTCTATATCAGATATATAACGACTTAGCGACTTTCTACAATCTAAAATTATGTAAATCAAATATATTCCTGTAAGAAAAATTAAATGTGACCCATTAACAGAATCGAGTAACCTATGAACATGTAATATATTAGGTTAGTGAAACAAATTTTGCAGAGGAATGGCAGCAGGTAACGGAGGTATTAATACGAAAATAAACATTTGATATAACTATGAAACTTCTCTGGCCCGCTCCCTCCCTCCATCCATCCATCCATCCATCCATACATACATACATAAAGTATATATTTCTCTCTCTTTCTCCATATACATATATGTGGATATATATATATATATGTATGTATATATGTATGCATATATATTTATATGTGTGTGTGTAGATATATATGTATGTAGACATATATATGGTTATATATATATATATATATATATATATATATATATATATATAT
>NC_068984.1:72416931-72417769 GCF_001194135.2 Octopus bimaculoides
GTATATATATATATATATATATATATATATATATATAGATATATATATATATAGGTGTGCATGTGTAAGTATTTGATTGTGTATGTGAGTATGTGTGGCTATGTTTCATTTCTGATCCCGCACAAAAAAAAAAAGAAAACAACGTTACAAAGTACCATACAATGAGACTACTTTCCTGAATTTATAAAATTTCCATAACAGAGAAATAGATATAATTTTAGATTAGTTTTCTCTTTTCGAATAATTCTTCAGTCTTCTGGTAGTTTCAATTTCATTTTATCTTTTTTTTTTTTCTCAATGCTAATTTCCGTTGCTTCTTGTAATAATAGTTTCTTGTTTGTAGTTCCAATAGAAATCGATGCAAAAATCAGAAACTGTAAATAAATTCTCTAGTTTGTGGTTCTTTCAATTTTGGTTTTGTGACTTTTATAATATTGTTGACGTTGTTGTTATTGCGATCGTTTTCTTTATTCTTTTTGTTTTATATTATGTTTTGTTTTCATATCTTTTAGCTTGTTATTGTTATTTATATGTTGTTAGCTACCATCGCCGTCACCATGGCATTCGGCCCCAGCACCACCATCATGACCATCATCAATACCATGTTCATCACCATCGTCAGCAGCATCAACGTTCCCACACGCTGTACCACATCCTCCTCATCATTAACATCTTCATCCTCATTATCATTGTCAACGCTCTAAACTTTTAATACTAAATGGATACCGTCTAGATAATTAGTAATAAGTTTCCATCAACTTTCAGAAACATTCTGGATGGTATTTTTGTCGTGTATCTACAAGATATTTCTTTCTTATATATATATATATATATATAT
>NC_068984.1:72422257-72424833 GCF_001194135.2 Octopus bimaculoides
TATATATATAAATATATATATATATATATATATATACATACATATATATATGTGTATATATATACATATATACAATATATATAAATATACGTATATGTATATATATACATATATGCATACATATTTACATATATATAAGTATTTGTATATCTGTGTTTCTCAATATATATATATAGACTTTATTACGCTGTATTTCAAATACATCTTATGCTTTAACTTAAAATATTCTGATATATTTAATTATGTTATTCTTTTTTTTTACTTGACATTAAGATTAAAATTTATACCTGAAACTTCACGACCTTTTATAGAAGCTGAATTTGGTTGCAGGAAAATAAATTGAAAGGGAGTTGACAAAATAAACCAAAAAAAATGTGTAAAAAAACAAAATGTGTTATAACTTCTACATTTGTGTGAACATGTTATACGGTGTCTGGTTAGATCTACAAATTATTGTATTTTCTCAGTTTAGATTTACATTATTTGTTTCTTTCGGAGCATATTTTTTTTCATTTCTATCTATCTATCTATTTATCTATCTATTTATCTGTCTATCTATCTATCTATCTATCTATCTATCTATCTATCTATCTATCTATCTATCTATCGATCGATCGATCAATCGATCTGTCTGTCTGCCTGTCTGTCTGTCTATTTATACGTATGTATATATAAATATATGTATGTATATATGTATAATTCAAGCACAGGATAAAATCTTTATAAGAATTTATCAAGTAGTTAGCGTGAAAAAACCTCATAAGGGAATATCCATCATTTATTCCCTATAAATATATTTATATAAGGGCATTAATATACATAAATGCCTCACGCTAAGAGGGACTCTAAAATCAAACTACCATAATAAACACATTTTTACCGAACGCGAGGGAATGCAACTCTCAAAGCTAGCCCCCTAAAAACAGACTGTATATATATATATATATATATATATAATGCAAGAGAGTTAGGGGTTGAGGATTCAACCCACTAAGGGATAGTATCTATCCAATATACTGCTGGGAGGGTACCCAATTATTGTTACACTAGTGTTATACCAAGTGTAATAAGTGGGTGCGGGTAAAAAGGGCTTATTTTACCCTAAATTTATATAGCAATAAGAAAATGGAGGAGAATATGGGGTATCCATCGACTTGCAGACAGTGTATTCCATTGAATTAATTTGTTTATTTTGCAACTAAAATGACAAAAACCACAATATGCAGATGCTTATGACATACCATGTCATATTAAGAATTAAGGTTACAAATATAAAGTACATTTAACAATTGGAGAATATACAGAAACTTACAGCTGTTTCGGCCTAGCGTTGGCATGCCCATTCTATCTCTATAGCTCCTGTGTGCCGGAGTAATTAGCAGATAAAGATGATGTAATGGGGGTACATGCATGATTCGATAGGCCTCTTCAGAGATTCACAAATTTCAATACAAATATAAAATAAAAAATAAAAAATTTATATTTATACTTGGCACAGATTAACCTTTGGCACAGATTAACCTATGGCACAGATTAACCTTTGGCACAGATTAACCTTTGGCACAGATTAACCTTTGGCACAGATTAACCTTGACTGCTACTCTGCATGCACACCACGTTTTAACGTTCTAGCTCACTTCCGTTGTTAACAGCAGTGCTTGGAATTAGCGCGTGTAATGTGTGATCATCGCCTTGACCTTGATAGAGAAAGTTGGGCAGAACATCTGCATCAAATTTTGCAAAAATCGTGTCGATACCTGTTTAGAGGCCTACGAAAAATTTTCAAAACGTTTTCATCGTTCTCGACACTATGAAAGAGATTTTGTGCAACTGAAACTAGAATGTCTTTTTGGTCATCTGAAAGCAGTGTTGATACAAACTTGGCAGACACACGTCTCATACTCAAATTTTCGGTGATAATGGACTGAACTGAACCGTAGCTAATCTGCACATCCTCTGATAACTCAAAGATGGTCATTCGACGATTTCCCCTCACAGCTGCACGCACATCAGCGATGTTTGTCTTTGTTCTGTTGGTTGCGGGTCTCCCAGAACGTTCTTAAATATCGACATCTTTTCGGCAATCTTGGAAACATCTGAAACACTCTTACACTTGTATGTGATTCATACACGCCTCTCCATGCACTTTCTGCAACTTTGCGTAGGCCTCTGAGCAGGTATCACCATGACAAGTTTTTCTGTTATGGTCAATCCGACGATCACACGCTACCCACGTTACTTCCAAGCACTGCTGTAAACAGGAGAAATGAGTTACAACGTTAAAACTTAGTGTGCATAGAGTGCAGCAGAGGCCAAAGTAAATCTGTGCCAAATGGATTCACTCAGTGTGCTTTAGCTTCGTTAATATGGCGACAGTCCGGATGCTTATTGATCGAATCACGTATAGACACACACACACACACACACACACACACACACACACACACACACACACACATATATATATATATATACATCATATATTGTATATATGTATGCATATAAATATATGCCTCGTACATAAGTGCGTGTGTGTATATATATACATATATATATATATATACACATGTATTTCT
>NC_068984.1:72425483-72432819 GCF_001194135.2 Octopus bimaculoides
TCTTCATCCTTTCTGTTTTTCTCTCCCACCCTTTCCCTATTCTCCTCCTCACCCCTTCACCGTTCCCTGTCTCTCTCACTCTTCCTCCTTGACTCTCTCGTCGCTGACACGTGACGAAAGGGGATCTATCTTTCTGATCATTTCCTTCCTAAAAAAAAGACGAGCCTCGCCTGCCTTCTCTCATGGCTCGTTCTCCTTATGCTCATAATAATTTTTGGATTGTCTTGGCTCAAAAGCCCTCACCGTTTGTTTTTACTGTCTTGTTCGCACTGTCCTGTTCTTGTTAACACTTTCACCCTCCGCAAAAAATCGCAAATTTTATTTAATTTGCCTTGCGGGAAGGACTGTTTCAACGAAGTCGCGTATTGTCCTTACCTTGGAAACGCGGAGTAGATGAAACAGGGACAACTGAGGAAGGGGTAGATTATTTATGTTGCATATCTCGTTTTTCTGTTTGTTTGTTTTTTTTTTCGTTGTTCAGAAAATAGTTCGTTTTCTATGTTTTCGTTTTTATGTTTTCGTTTCTCATTGTGTTTAACGTTTTTTATGTCCTGTACCCATATATGCATGTATATATACATATATATGTAGGTATGTACATATATTCATGTGTATATGCATATATTTATATATTATTTATATTAAGTATATATATAAATACGTACACATATATATATACACATATATATATATTTACATACATGTATATATACATTTATACATACATACATACATATATATATACATATATATATATATATATATATATATATATATATATATATAGGAAAATGAAAAAAAGCCAGAATGCTGAACTGGAAGCATAATTTAATAAAGATTTTTTCTAACCGGTTTTCATTGCGAAGGAGCAAATTATCAAGAAGAAGGAGAATGAAAATGTTTTTTTACAAAGAAGTACAAAATGAAGAAAATAATATATAAAACAATAATATATAAAACAATAATATATAAAAAAAATAAATATACCCATACATTATCTTGTCTTTGAGCTTTTGTAGTTCAATAGTAGTTCATGTATAAATTGGTAGGAAAAATAAGGATGCATGAGAGTTCAGAGTTTTGTTAGGTATATATATATACACACACATATATATATATATATACATATATATATATACATACACATATGTGCATATCATATATATATACATACATTTTGGTATATACATATAAATGTCTCACAATCATAATATGATGATCTGAAATGTAAGATCTTTTTCTTCCTTCATGGCGGAGGCTCCATTTATCCAATTCTTATTTGCTTCCATTACAGCCTACATATAGTGGTCTACATCTATATACATTATGATGGATCTCCGAGTCCCCATAAACAACTCGTTTGTAATTTGTGTAATTTTGATCTATTAATATTAATATCGATATATTTATACGTATATATCCATCGTCTGGAAAAGTCTTCAGTCTTTGTTTTCTGTGTATTTGCATGTATACATAAAAACATATTTTGTATAAGAAACACAAGCTGTTTTATTTAATCTGCCTGTCCGCATCATTGCGTGTATGTATGTATGTATATAGCAATTAACTTTTTCAACTCCTCAGGATTATTAGTAACAGTCTTAATAACCTTTGTATCAGTTGTGTCACCTTCAGTCAGCACTTTTAAACCAGCCTTTACTACTGCGGAGAGGATTTCCATTAAACCTTTTACCTTTTGTTTTCTAAATACTTATGCATATACTTTTTCATTACAGACGTTGCATAGTTTAATGTTCTGGCAAAGTGGCTGAACTTTGCCGCCGCATCAGTAACTTTTTAAACACTACGTTTATTACGCTGTAAAATTCTTTTACGGTTACTTTTACGGTTACTCATCCTTTACACTCGTTGCTTTCATTCTAGATGTCTTGAATGACATGTAAACCCAACGCTACAATAATCAAAATTTAGCCACAGGATCATAACTTTCATATTTTAAAATCATGACAGTTCTTGGAATCTATTGATATATGAATTCGTTAGTGTGTGCTTATATATGGATGAGTGTATGGATAAATTTACATTAACTTAATTAGGTTGTCATATATGTACCTATTTATGTATACATGTGTGTATTTTTCATTAATTGGCCAATGGCATAGATATTGGCGACAAAACCTGTAGAATGTTTTCGAACGAAGTCTTTTGAAACATTTGTTTTTTCCAGAGTTATATATACTTCATTTAAGACCGTCATCATTATTAAACCTGTGGTTAACTTTCGGGAGTCTGTAGAAGCTGATGCTATTTTTTCAAACTCCGACGAAAATATAATAAACCAACACCGTTTTGAAGCTTACCACCAATATATCCACTTGTACAAGGATTAATATTCTATGGATGCTCTTCGTTTGAGTAAAATATTGATTTGAATTTGACTCATTATTTGACTTCCATTTTCCCTGCAATAACAGTTGATGGATGCGAATTGTCAAAATCTCCAACAGATTTTTAAGTACTATTTTAAGTACCATTACTATGACGTAACTTAGCAAACTTAAGATACACTTATTCTAATTTAGAGACGATGCCATCAATTCACTGTTGCAAAATGTTTCTCAAATTAAGTTTGACGAGCTAATTTCAGATAATGAAATCCAATTTGCATCACAAGATTATCAGTTTACTGAAACAATCATTTTGATTTATTTCTTCCAGAATTAATTACAAAATGACGCCCACAAGTATAATATTTCAAACGAGTCCGAAAGTGCGTGTAACAAGCTACGTTGCACTTCACAATAGTTATATTATTTCCCATTAACTCACATTTGGAAGCAAAATGATTTATGATTACCTTTTATCTTCCTTAAGGCATGAATATGTCTTGATAAAGTAAAGTAGCGCTGAAGGAATTTCACAAATTAATGATTGATAACTGCGACAGGTTATTATTATTATTGAATTATAAATAAAGGTATATGCTTAATATTAAAATTTCAACTTTTAGTGAAAAGTGATGCCGTTATTTATTTTCATTCTATATATTAATTAAGGGAAGACCACATTGATATAATTTCCACATCTAGCGTTAATGTGACTATGTATGCCTTCCCTTTATGCGACATTCATTTTAACTAGGCACGCTATCTAGGCCAAGACAAAGAGAGAGTGTGTTTGTGAGAGAGAAACTGAGTACTTATATGTTGAAGTCAATCTAATGATTCATCTGTATGTTTCATAGTTTGTGCCTATGGATGCTATATTAGCAGCAATATAGAGTTTTATAAATAGATAATATAGATGAGACGGTAGTAAAACGGTAGTATACTTTCATTGGTCTCTCAATATTTGGCACCAAATTCAAGGCGGCGAGCTGACAGAAACGTTAGCACACCGGGCGAAATGCTTAGCAGTATTTCGTCTGTCTTTACGTTCTGAGTTCAAATTCCGCCGAGGTCGACTTAGCCTTTCATCATTTCGGGGTCGATAAATTAATTACCAGCTGCATACTGGGGTCGGTCTAATCGACTGGTCCCCTGCCCAAAAGTTTCGGGCCTTGTGCCTAGAGTAGAAAACAATATTTGGCATGGATTTTGATTTTGCTTTACTGCGCAAGTCAATTGCCTGTTAATACAGTAATCAATTACTTTTCTTGACTAGTATTCTTGACTAGTATTCCTGACCAGAATAATAAAAAGTAAAGTTAAACTCAGCAGTATTGGAACAAAGAACGTAAACCACGGTACAAAATATCGCAGTGCATTTTATATACAATATAACTATTAAAACTAATGTTCTTTATCAGTCTGTTTAAGCCGGTACGTAACGTGTTAAAGAATGTTCAATTCATTTGGCTATAGTAAGTGGCAATGACGATATTTCACAGAAGGAAAGGATACGTAAAACAAATTAAGGGATGCTGCCAGAAACTGGTCCTCATCTTTCACCACCTACAATGTTCTAAAAGCAAAGTAGTGGCCTGTAGAATAGAAACTAAAGATGTAGATATTAGTTTCTTTTGTATTTCTATGAGATCGTAGTACTAAACCACTCATTAAATATTCATTATCTCCCGTCCTTGTAAGTTTTGCTTTCATGTCGTCTGTAATCACTTTTCCGCTTAATTCTTTTGAATATGTAACAATCAAATAATTACTTGTTTATTGTATCCATTTCATTCAGTTATACCCCACGCTATAATTGTCGGACCACATTTCCTCTTTAGGCAATCGATAAGTTATGTTCACAAAAATTCTCGGAAATAAAAGCAGTTTCAAAGTGCTAATAGTACTAGCCGGAAACCCACACAAACTATAATAAATTTAAAAGCATAAAAGAGACATCAAATGAGGTACACCTCGCTTACAAGCATAGAAAATACGCATGATCATGAGTGGAATCGTTTTTATTAAAGGCATGATCAATCAGGATAAACTCAGGGTAAAATACAATAGTAATATTTGTGAAAGGATAAAGCGGCGAGCTAGCAGACTATTTAGTATGCCAAGCAAAATGCTTAGCGGCATTTCGTCTGTTTTACGTTCCGAGCTCAAATTCCGATGAGGCCGATTTTGCCCTTCGTCCTTTCGGGGGCTATAAAATAAGTATCAGTTGAAAACAGATCGATGTAATCGACTTATCCTCTCCCCCGAAATTGCTGATCTTGTGCCAAAATTTTAAACCAATATTTGTGAAAAGATAAACTCTAATCATATCTGTGTGCCCCGAATTTTATTGTAGGCATACATGAAATAAACTTCCGTCGATTCAATGTTCTTGAGAGAAAGACTAGAAGGTCTACTCTAGTGTAATAATTATGATCATGCAAGTGCATACAATGCACATTGGTAGTTTACGCGGAAACAGTTCAGGGACTAAACACGAATTGGATGTGAATGAAAAACCAGCAATTTTTGCAAATTCTCAATGGCTCAGCAGAGCAAAATAATAAATTAAGCGTACAAACACACACACACAAACACACACACACACATGCACACACACATATGTATATGTAAAACAAAGTATAAATTATGGTCATTACATATTTTCTTCGCAATGAAGAAAAATATGTAAAGACAATTATTTACACCTTGTCTTGTGTATCACTCCGTGTAAAAACCAGTATAACTAGAGCACAACCACGGATTTACAATATCGAATGGTGATGAACTATAACATGAGTCGCTGTTACAAGGATACACAAAGTTCTCTACTAATCTAAACAATATTGTTAACCTGGTATACTAACAGAGAACGTATAAAGTATTTTTCAAAGATTATATACACATTGCAAGCTGCTGAATGTTTTAACGTTATATTTATGTGTCTTAGTGTGCCTGTGTGTATGTGTGTGTGTGTGTGTGTGTGTGTGTTTGTGTGTGTGTGTGTGAATGTTGTTTGTTATAGATATTTCCATTTTTTTAATTTCATTAATTTGCATGCAATTATATAAACCAGGTGCATTGACATGTCTTCATGGGTCATGCTTTCCCAAATTGCTTTTGATGCCTGTGTAGTCAGCAGCAGATATAGGCATTGTCTAGGGTATCCCATCCCCCACTGGACAGCATTCAGTATGTAAGTTTTAGACAGGAGCTCACCAGCGTGTACCTGGAACTCGTTTGCAGTTGAATAGACGTGAACTATAAAAAATGAAGTGCCTTGCTGAAGGATAGAACGTACTGCTTTGTCCATGAATCGAACTCATGAACTTAGGTTTGCTAAGCTCGAAAACCTTCACCGCTTGGCCGCATCCATGTGCTATCATATGATATACTGTTAAAATACGAGTATTGTAAATACAAATATTTACCTTCTTTATATTATCAGGCAAACTAATAGAGAGCAAAGCAAATCCTCTTATATTTAGATTTTTAAAAATTTGAAGTTTGCAATGTTGAATGTATTGGATAATTTGAATATCTGTTGGTAGATTTGACTGATAAATTCTGCAGTTTGTTTGAAAAGAATCACCTGATAGATATTCGGAACAAAAGAGAGAGAGAGAGAAAAAAAACAGATCATACAAAAAATTTCCCTTTGGAAAATTCGTTAATGCATTTTAAGAAAGATCTGATGGATCTCCGTCATACAACTATGAGGATTTAGTCGTTCGTTCAATTGAATTAATTTCCTTCTTTTCCTTAAATTGTAGTATTAGTGGCTGCGTATTCCACTGGAATCTATACATAGCATATATCTCACCGGGAGAGTCAACGTGACAACGTTTGAAACGGACGTCACGTTTGAATTTCTGAATCAATCCACTCAACGGGGTCTTGTAATCATTTTTATCTACTCTGTTTCACTCACAAATTGCTATAGGAATCGCACCTGTTCAAAATGCCAAGATATCAATCAGTGAGTTTGAACCCGCGACTTCATGATTCGAAATAACCTATTTTTCTATTCGAAATTACTGCATCTATTTTAAGCAATATATAAAGAGGAAAAAAAAAAATGATTCAGAGCGAATGCATATAAAAATAAAGGATTAAAATGAGTAAGAATTAAATTAAGAAAAAAATAAAGCCACATTTGAAATAATTTAATGTATTTGAAAATATATTCTGATATACATTTGCGAGTAAGCTTGGAGATTAGAGCGTTCCAATTCTTACCTGTCATATAAAAATTTAGTTTTTCATTGCATACTGGTTCTACATTCATATCTAGGGATAACGTTTGAAATCAAACTAAGGTTGATATCTCCAAAACTGAAATCGTACATAATCCAATATGCATTTTCGTGTTTAAGGAATTAAGCTATCATACGAGAAATATTTATCAGCCTTCTTTGGTGGCAGATAAATCTCTGCTTCAATGACAGAGGAGGAAGAAGTGAAAGAAAAAAGAAATATTTGTAAATAAATAACGAGGTAACATATTCATGAGTTTAAAAACAAAACGACGTTTGGGAAAGACATTTCTTAATTCTCTTATTTTGCTACTATGAATTGAGAAATATTCAAATGATTTCCAGAGTTCTTATTTTCTATTGTAAATTGAGGAAAAGGGTTTCTAATAATGCAGGGAATCAGTACTGATTCCTTGCATTCTTGGTGGAAAGAAGAACACGGAAGAGATAGGGCATGTTATGAAAGATATATTTAAAATTGTATACATGCACGCACAATCATACGTACGTACATGTACATGTGTGTGTATGTGTGTGTGCGTGTGTGTGTGTGTGTGTGTGTGTGTGTGTGTGTGTGAAGACGCATGACTCAGTGGTTAGAGCATCGAGCTTACGATCGTGAGGTTGTGATTTCGATTCCCGGACCGGGCTGTGTGCTGTGTTCTCGAGCAAGACACTTTATTTCACGTTGCTTCAGTTAACTCAGCTGTAGAAATGAGTTGCGACATCACT
>NC_068984.1:72434843-72436188 GCF_001194135.2 Octopus bimaculoides
TATATATATATATATATATATTAATACAGAATTGTTAGAATGAAGATTTGTGTGATGTTACGTTAAAAAAATTCGGAAGATAGAACCGAAACAATGCATGATGAAATAAGTAAATTGTAAAAAGAAAACAATCACGATTTCGAGTTTAACCTCATTTCTATATTTTGGGGATAGAAGCCTTCTTGAGGATATGTAGAAAAATGAAGGATGGTATAAGTCGTTGCCCCTGATGTGTGTGTGGAGAAGGATGTTTACATACCCAAAGTGGTGAGAGCGCAGACTGGTGACATGCACAGATTGGTGAATGCACTGACTGGCGTATTACATTGAGTGGCCCTGATAGTTATTTTGAAATCCTAGTTCTGTCATTCTTGTATGCATTTGGATGTATTTGTGCGCAGTTCTTCATTGTTGTCAATGTGCGGTTTTCTGGTGTTGCTCCCAATATAAGGTGCACCACATTTACTGTAGACTACTTCTAATTCCAGTTAGGCCAGTTAGGCCCTCGAGCATGTTTTCAAGTTCCTGATGAAGCAAATATTGTGTACTCCGCAGTATGATCTCCAGACGGAGATTTCCGGTTCAACATTGTGTGTATGGGTGCATGCGCGCACACTCACACAAACTCACACACACACACACACACACACACGCACGCTTACATACATAGTATATATATATATATATATATATATATATATATATACGTACATACACATATACATATATACGTACATATATATATATATATATATATATATATATATATATATATATATATATATATATATATATATATATATACGTACATATATACGACGGGCTTCTTTCAGTTTCCGCTTACGAAATTCGGCCCGAGGCTACAGAAGAAGACACTATCCTAAGGTGCAACGAAATGAGACTGAACCACATAGCTGAGAAGCAAATTTATTACCACACAGCCACTCCTGCAGTCTTTAATATATAACCCATTTGCAGTATAGTTTAGATGGCTTTCATTTTCTTTAGTTGTAACTTTAAAGACTTGAGCTATGAGAAATACTCTTTATATTCCATTTTGCATATACTATGTATAAGAACCACAGTATGTCATGTGTAGTTCTTTCATTTTAAAGGATAAAAGGATTTGATTTGATCAGGCTTTCGTTACTGTCTCTAGCAAATATGGAAAGTCCGGTGAAATTTGTGTAAATGCTTTGGTTATTATTATAAAACGCAGTTTGTTATCATCTCTGAAAGTTAAATATATGTGTAACTTGGATATACACATACACACGCGTGCACACACACACACGCACATACACACACACAAACACACATACACACACACACACACACACACACA
>NC_068984.1:72436198-72437580 GCF_001194135.2 Octopus bimaculoides
TATATATATATATATTTATATATGTACACGTATGTGTGTATTCGTGTATATAAGTATTGTGTTTGTTTGTGTGCAAATCTGTATCTATCTTGTTGGCATATTTCGATAGATATATTGGAGGTTTTATCTCAGTTATCATAAAAGCCTTCCAGGAATTAAAAGATCTTTTAACGAGAATTTGGCAAAAGTGACTTTGCCGGTGTAATAATCAATGAACCGATAATACTAATCAAAGGATAATTCCATGGCTGAAAATAGAAAAATAATGATTTTTTATCAGGCAGATAATGGATGAGGACCATATGATGCATTGTTTTAAATATCGATAATCCAAGGACAGCTTTATAGATTTAAAGAACAGTAAATTTTATTTAGGTACAAACGATAGTTTATGGTTGTTAGAAAGAGATAGTGCCAGTCCATTGCCATAATTAGTTTACAATAGTTAAAGGTAATTTACCAATTCATGTATAATCTTCTTCTTGGTCGCGCTACTTTCACGGATTCCTAAGACTTTCTGTCACCATCCAATTCCAATATTTTGAATTTGAATTGGGCGCTTGAGTTATTGTGAATCATTAGCTGATTACACAGCCATGGACGCCGCTCCTATGGATGCGTTTCAATTACTCTATTCATAGGGCTTGGTGACCTAGACTGTTGATCTTTTAGAATTTTTCCGGTTCTTAGTTTGTAGAAGCTAGCTTGATGTTGCGTTTCTTTATTAGGAGAATCAATGGAGTTGTAATAATAATATTATCACAAACGTTCCACCAGTTTTAATTAGTTTTTTTTTTTTTTTACTGATAGAGTGTACTCAGAACTGCTTTCCCCGATATATTTTACTTCTTTTAATAGGATAGAGTATGATTCATAAGAAATTCGGTGGCTATTTCTATCATTTGGTGTGATCCCGTATAGGTCACCTTCATTGGCTTACAGAAGCGGATATCTATTGGTGTAGTGAAATATAGAAGCCAATATCTAAGATATTGGTAATGTGAAATATTACATCACGAGATAGCATTACAAATTAACTTAAACTTGGTGTAAAATCTTGTCATGTGAATTACAACGAACACCTGCTTTCTAAAATATTTTACCGAGGAAATTGTATACACTGCATAAATATTCGTATTGCTTAAGGGCTTCTTTATTTACGAGATATAGCATATTTCACCGATTCTACGTCAAAACAGAACATTAACTCTTAAATAACCAATAAATCTGGCAACACCATAATTATATTTATATCTTGTCAGCCTTCCCAATTATGAATGAATGTACCATTGTGTCTGTACGGCACCTATCTCTCTCTCTCTTTTTCTCTCTCTTTCTCTCTCTCTCTCTCTCTCTCTCTCTCTCTCTCTCTCTCTCTCTCT
>NC_068984.1:72438343-72443081 GCF_001194135.2 Octopus bimaculoides
TATATATATATATATTCATAACGTGCTCGATTTTGTGTTTTGCGTGTGTATATTGGTATGTGTTTGAAATACACCAGATTCCGTGGAGTCAACCTGTAAAGGGAATTTTACGTAACTTTTTCCCTCTTGAGACACAACGCACCACTTTGGGTAAGTGTCACAGCATATCTTGCGTTATATTCCGGGTTATAATTTTCCCAACCATCCTTCAAGTTACTTCCTATCCTGTAAATTCCTCCGCTGGTTGTCTAGTGACAACGGGTGCAGTAGACTTACATTCGGTAGCTCCTAGCCAGGAAATGACTCGGAAGCAGCACTTGTATGAATGGAAGCATTTTGATTAGAAGCATCCGGCTTTGCTTACAATGCATCGCAAAATTTCGAGTGAAAAAAAGTACCTGGAACGTAGCCTGGGACAGCTTTCTCGAACACACCCTTTTCCCTTCATTGATGTTTGATAACGAATGCATAACAATCGTTCATGTCGTTTAAATGTAAATAAAATCTAGTCAAGCAGAACATATGGTTAAAATTATGTTAGTCATGTCAATTTTGGCTTTGTTTGGATAACAAGAATCACACTGTCTAATGTATGTGTTTCTTCAATTTAAATGGATGAAGTGTATTTTGAAGAATATTTCGCCGCTCTTTCTGGCAGGTCATGCAACCAGATGGAGACTCCTGTGTTCATCACATTTACAGAAGTATAAACATTTGATATTAAAAATGTTTTCTGCCTATGTTGCATGTAGATTTAATACATAACACGTGGTAACTGCATTACACACATCGTCATCTGCCAAAGATAAATATGCCTAAGTCAGTTAATATTAGAAAGACGAGGGTGTGTATACAAATTAATAGAATTATTATTTAAGAATGAGGCACATGACAAATGTAGTTATTATGTACAAAATATTGTTATAAAGAAATGTCATTGAATGTTATAATTTTAAAAGAATATGGTTATTGTAAAGTATGACTATTACGAAATAGGCAATATCTAATGAAATACAGTTGCTACACTATATGAAAATACGAAATGAATCATCTATACGAAATGAATCATCTATACGAAATGAATCCCCTATACAAAACCTTATCGAATACAGATTTAATATTGTTATGAATGGTGGCGAAAATACCAGGGGAAGTCAGCTCCAAGAAACTAATAGCAAAGCAGGATAGAATACATATTTAAGTAATGAGCTATTAAATTTGAATTCATCAATGTAATAATCGTAGACGGAAGAATGAGGTCATATGCTAACGAATATTTGCGGGTACAAGAGGCAAAGGACACTACATCAGAACTGTAAACAATCGGCATTTATTTAAGATAGATTAGCGAAATAATCTGATATGTGGCACTGTGTGACCAACACAGGAAATATTTCGGTCTTATTAGATCTCATCAGTAAAGCAATGGATCACCACTACAAAAAATGGATGACATAATAAAATAAAGGTAATATTCAATGCAGTTTACAGCGCCTTTCATCCTTCTGGGGTTGATAAAATAAAAAGAATATTGGGGTCGATATAATGGACTTCCCCAAACCGCTGCCTGTATGTCAAAATTTGAAACCAATATTACTTTTGATATAGAATGTATCCATTGGAGTTTTAATTTTTTATTGACATCTGTATATCTTCTCGAATGAAATGATTTCTTTGTATATTTGTTCCCAAATAATTAGAATCTAAATAAGAAAGACTACGAATACTAAAGTTGTTTCTAAAGAAAAAAACAAATTCTTCATTTAAACTTCAGTGTTTATTTTACATGATTTTTCTTTTAATTTCTAACACCAAGTACAATCACTCACAATACATGATATTCCACTTGTTATGATATCACTCTTACATTAACGATGATTTCTTGTTAACAGTATTTTCTTTGAACTGCATTTTACTTGATATCTGAAAATAAAGAAAGGGCATTCTTACACTCACTTTGCGTCCAAGATGATAAAATGTATCAAAGATTATTTTCAAATAGTTGTTTATAATCAATGGTTTCCGTATTTCCATTAACTTCTCAAATATCGGAATATTTACTAGTTTTCTTTACTCAGCTTGAGTTATGTTTTCAGATGTTGACATATTGCATATCCACATAAATTAGAAGCCAACAAAAGAACCTAGCATTCACATTACTTTATTTGCAGCTGCAACACGTAGCAAACGTTTCTGAATAAGATTCCATCATTATAAAATGCTTTTACGCAAATTCATTCTAATTTTACGTGTAGTGATGGTAAAAAGAAGCTATTATACTTCATTCTGAAAAAGAACCTTTAATAACATTTTATCTATCTAGCGAAATCTCATCTCTTTGTGATACATTTTCTATTTGAAATGTTGTCTTTCATCTTATGCTACAGACATGTAAAATGATGAGCATTTTCTACATTACTGAGACGTTGGTCAGATAAGATAGTAATATACTATGAAACTAGTAACAAGAAACAGACAAACGAGAGTTCATTTGCACTATCGCTCAAATTGTTTTAATTAGTAACCAAATATCTCCCAAATCACAATTTATCATTTGTAAGATAAAGAGTATAAATTGGACGTAGTGGTCCCTTATATAAAACAAAGACAAGATAGTTTCAGTGGAAAGTACTTTGACAATAATCTGTTGTTCATTTGAGATCAGAGGTAAATCTAGGGATCAGCAACAAATGTAGATATGACTGTGAATGCGTTTAAGGCCACACGGAACAACCAATTTTATTCGTAATGATTAGAATTAGCAAGAGCATAATTTGTTGTAATTGTTATTCTTCCCAAATCAAGATTTCTAACAGTGAAAATAGTATCAATTATATTCAGGCTGTGGACGTACATTATTTAGAAGAGCTCTTTCTTTGTTAAGACAATAGGCAGTGATTTAGAAGAGATTTGTTATTTGTTGCCGTATCGAACAACATAGTCTTACGAATACTAAAAGACAGTAGGGTAGTCATGATTTGAAATCTTTTGATCATAAACGGGCTTGTCTGATCAATGAGAACCGACTATACTAGAATGCGCTCTAACTAATCACCATATCCAATGCAGCAGAAAATCCAATATCAGTACCAAATACGCTATCTTTAAGACAGTTATACAGATTATCTTGTAGATAATAGAAGATGAGATGGTTACGGAACATATAATCTATTCTTTTATTTAATAATCGGTTCCTTTATGGACCATACATAGTAGTTTAATGTTTCTCTTCGAAGAATCCATATACAAATCTCCAATCATAAGTTATTAATGGAATTCCAATTTCTTCATATTTATGTAATATATGAGTTGTCTTTGCTAGAGAATTGCATAAGAACTTTCTATAATCAAATCATACTAATATAAATTCTTCTTCGTGACATAGAAAGATTTTAAAAAGAAAGATATATTATTTAGAAAAAAAAAAACCTATTGTAAGCATTAATTATTTTGGCGAAGGTCGGAGTATATTACAAATTAAAATCTTGAAATCATATTCATAAATTTCAATTAATATTTCGATAAAGAAATCCAAAATACCCCAATTGTCAATCCACTTTCACCTCTCCATTTTCTCTCTCTCTCTCTGTGCATATACAAATATATATATCGTACATAAACACACATGTGCATATATAAATATATGCACTTTCACATTATTTACACATAAAATATTCGTTTAGGTAGCCTGCTGTCTTCTATTCTGACAGCATGACCAGTCCAACGCATCCCGTTCACAATTACCATTGTCTCAATGTAGGTGCTGCCAGCTCTCTCAGGAACAACAAAATCAGATATGTAAGAGGACCACTCGATGTTCAAGATGCGCCAGATACAATGATGACGAAACCTTTCCAAATACGTAATATGATGCCAATAAGTTGTCCACGTTTCATATTCGTATAGTATAGCTTTAAGAACACATGCCCCATACACAGAGAGCTTCGTAACTCTCGTGATACCCCGGTCCGAGCAGACTCACTTCTGGAGCTTCCCGAAGACAGCACTAGATTTCACAATCCTGTGATTTATTTCAGCGTCTGAGGTATAATCTCTACTAAGTGTACTTCTAAGGTACAAATTGGTTCAAATTTTTTCCCTCCCACCAAAATGTTAGGCTCCACATACGCTTCCCCCATTGGCAGAGTGTACATGATGCGTATCCTTTTTAAGCATGTACATGAATTGGATGAAGTGTTCGACTGTTAACTTTTGCCCTTATGTCTGTTTCACTTCTTCTGTTTCCCTCCTCTCTCCCGCTTTTAATTTAACGATGTGTGTATGTATCTATGTATCAACGTTTCTTTCCATCTGTGTACCTACTTTTCTTGTGATGTGATAAATATTTAAAAATCCACAAACCGAACGCCGACACCACTCACTGTCTTGTTCAATTTTTCGCTTTCTCTCTTTCTCTCTCACTATCTCTCTCTTTCTCACTGTCTCTCCTTCTCTCTTAATTCTGTTCTGTCCTCTTCTCACTCACTTTGCCACTCACTTCTTCCTTTAAACAAGGTACGTACAAAAAGAACAAGCTGGCGTATTAATATTATTGATAATAATAACAGTAATAATAATAATGATAATAACAATAATAATAATAATAATAATAATAGTAATAAAACACGAGCAAAACAGAAAACTGTTTTCAGTATTTAAGGAAGCTGACAAATACAAACAAGAAATCAATCTACCTAACAAATACGAAGAAGAAGAAGAAGAAGAAGAAGAAGAAGAA
>NC_068984.1:72443651-72446904 GCF_001194135.2 Octopus bimaculoides
CTCTAAAAGAAATGGAAAAACTTTCAAAATACAAAGACCTGGAAATAGAGGTAACTCGAATGTGGAATCTAAAAACAGATACAATTCCTATTATAGTAGGTGCCTTAGGTATAATAAAAAAATATTCAGACAAATACATAACAAAAACATCAGGACTTACAAATATATATAACATACAGAAAATTGCACTACTGGGAACAGCACACATCCTACGCAAAACACTTTCAATACAGTAACCATAAGAGCACCACAGCAAACCACAGCACATACCCAAGGCGCACAGAGCTGCGCTCGGTAGTGAAGTGAAAGCACGTTATAAAAATAAAACTACTGAACACTAATAATAATAATAATAATTTCTGAATG
Organism: Octopus bimaculoides; assembly: GCF_001194135.2. Lineage (NCBI taxonomy): Eukaryota > Metazoa > Mollusca > Cephalopoda > Octopoda > Octopodidae > Octopus > Octopus bimaculoides. The sequence goes on from NC_068984.1 coordinate 72,444,018, forward strand.
GTTTTGCTGCCGTTTGTTTATGTTGTTTGATTTATTTATCCATCAGTTTCTACTAAGATAGAGAAGCGAGTAAAATTAATAATAGAGAAACGAAAATAAAATTTTGGAGATAGTCTAAAGGGAGATAATTGAGCAAGACTTAAATGTTAACGTAAGATTGTAGTCATGTAAAGTTAATACAACAAATAATCCAGATCCTTGTCCGGTACCGGATCGATCCCAAAATCTAATCTATTTGTGCCTGTCACGAGGTCAAACATCCTTGAACGTTTCATCCGAATCCATTCAGCGGTTCTTGAGATATCTTGTCCACGAAGAAACAAACACGGCTGAAAACAATACCTCTGCCTTCGCTAAAGTTAACAAAATAGTTACAGACAACGTTAACAAAATAGTTACAGCCTAAAGGGAGATAATAGAGAAAGACTTGTAAGTTAATGTAAGATCGTAATCATGTAAATTAAAGTAAGTATAACAAATAATCCAGAATCCTTGTTCGGTACCAGATCGATCTCAAAGCAGTTCGTGCCAGTCACAAGGCCAAACATCCCTGAAAGTTTCATTCGAATCCATCCAGCGGTTCTTGATATATCTTGTCCACGGACAAGCAAACAAACAAACAAACAGTCGCAACTGAAAACAATACCTCTGCCGGAGAGAAATCAGAGATAATAATAATAATAATAATAATAATAATAATAATAATAATAATAATAATAATAATAATAATAATAATAATAATAATAATAATAATAATAATAGTAATAATAATAGTAATAATAATAATAATAATAATAATAATAATGACGATGATGATAATAATAATGGTTATGATGATGATAATAGTAATAGTAATAAAAACAGTGATGATGCCGTTATTGCTATTTACAGTTTGGTAGAATCGTTAGCGCATCTGAAAAAATCTTTCTGTGGTATATTTTTTCCTCGTTGTTTACGTCCTGGTTTAAAATATCACTGAGGTTAACTTAGCCTTTCGTTCTTCCGAAGTCAATGAATTAACGTTGTAGTGAAGTGCAAACACCACTCCACCTAAAATTGCTAGCTTTGTGTTTAAATTAGAAACTATAGCTATTTTTATTCATTACTATCATATTTACAACCATCACCACTACAACCACCATCGTCACCAGCAGTATTTTCATCGTGATTCATTCTGAATATTTTCGTTCCCATTCCTGTTAATATATATCGATGAAAATATTTGTAGTCGAGGCCTTTTATACTTTAGTATCTGTTTTTTTTAATTTTTGCTTCGTTCTTGTTTGTTAAATGCTGATGAGGATTTACATTGTTTGCTGTTGGTGTTGTTGTTGTTGTCACTACTTTTATTTCATACTATTGAGTCATCTTGTCCTTGTCATTTTTAATTTAACAGCGCCATTGTTTTTGTCAATTTTCTAGCATGCATACCAGAGTGCAGCATTTGATTTGAAAAGACAATTGATGAAACTATTGAATATTACATAAAAATGTGATTACGTGTTCAGCAAGACAAAACAAGGAGCCACTAAAGCATATTACTTTTTCTTTCAGCTAATTAAGCTTTAAAAATCTCAAACAGTTTTCCATTGAACATTTTAAGGCAAATCAGATAAATATCTAATAATGTGTTATTATCAAATTTTAAAATTTGTGTGCTTACAAAATGAGAATGTGTATGTATGTATGTATGTATGTATGTATGTGTGTATGTAGGTATGTATGTATGTATGCATGCATGCATGTTTGTATGTATATGTGTATGTATGTATGTATGCAGGCATACATGTAGTTATATGAGCATGTATTCATGTATTCATATATACATACATATACTTTCAATTGTTTCAGTCGTTTAACTGCGGCATTGCTGCAACACCCCTTGAGTGGTTTATTAGTCGAAAACATCGAACCCGGATCTTATTTTCTTAAAACCTAATACTCATTTTGTCGTCTCTTTTGCTGAACTGCTAATTTGAGGGGACATAAACACAACATCAGTAGTCAGATGCAGACTCAAAGACACACACACATAGATACACACACACATACACATATAAATGGGAAACAAACCTCTTACCACACAGCTACACCTAAGCCTGTATATTACAGGGTGCGTAAGATATTTGAGGACAGATTTATATTTATATAAAGAAAGCAGATATATAATAACAGACAATAACTCTATGTCTCAAAAAATGCTATGAGGATTTAAAAAAAAACCTTCTTTTCTATAATTTTATTCAATAAAGCCACCTTCAGCTTCAACAACTGCTTCTATATCAGATCTAAATCATCTACATACTCGAATCAAGTGGTCCTGGTTCCTTTTAGACATTACTCTGACTATGGCAGCTTTCAAAGAACCTTTGGTATTATGGGCGTATTCATTGATCTCTCTCTCAACAACGCTCCACAGGTAATAATCCAACAGACTGAGATTGGAGAATTAGGAGGCCAAATATTAGGGGTTATGTGATCATGAAAATATTCAGCCATCCATTCCTGTGTGACTAGAGCCATGTGTGATAGTGCAGAGTCTTACTGAAACACATATGGCCTTCCATTGTATACACTGTCTATCCAGGGCTTAACAATTATTTCCAGGACCTCAATGTAAGCGGCAGACTTAATTCTATGGCCTTGTGGAAAGAAGTTTTCATATTTCATGTTATTTACGTTATTTATATTCTGTGACGTCCTGTACCCATATATGCATATGCATATACATATATATGTATGTATATATGCATACACACACACACACACACACACACACACACACACATATATATATATTATATGATTGAATGCCATGCATCCATTTCCAAGTAAGTTTATCTTATATATATATATATACATATATATATATATATATATATATATA
>NC_068984.1:72447231-72450737 GCF_001194135.2 Octopus bimaculoides
CAGTACTGTTTCTTTTATACCTCGAACTTATTCTATCGGTGTCTTTTGACAAATCGTTGTAGTAAGGGGACGTAAGCAGACGAACACCCGTTGTCAAGCGGTGCAGGGGAGGGAGGGGGAAACACAAACACAAAAATATGTACACATACACACACATTGATATATATATATAATGTGAAGGTCTTTAGTTTCCGTCTACTAAATTCACTCACAAGGCGGTGTGCGCGATGTTGTGTAGATTCTGATAGGAGAAGTGTGAATAATAGACGATGTGTTGCAAGCATACGTATGTGTGTGCGTCTGTGGTTTGTAGTGTTTGCGTCTATGACTGGTAATGCATGCATACGTGCGTGCGTGCGTGCGTGCGTGCGGCTGGGTGGCGATAATGGTGATGCTATTATGTGTGATTTGGGGCGAACCGTTGTTATTATTGTTGTTTGGTAGTGACGGTAGAAGTGCTAATGTATGTGGTATGTGTGTGAGCACGTGTGTATGTGTGTGTATGTGTGTGTTTGTGTGCTGTATAGGCACGCACCTGCACTCACACAAACACCTCATACACACATATACAAAAGACTGTCTCTCCCTCCGTCTCTGTCTGTTTCTCGTTCTCTCTCCCTCCATCCTTCTCCCTCTCTCTCTCCTTCCCTCCCTCCCACTCTTTCTCTCTGTCAGTGTCTCTCTCTCTCTCTCTCTCTCTCTCTCCCTTCCACCCGGAAGATGTTATTAAATTCACAAATACGGTTCTGCCATTGGCTGGGTGTTTGTGTATATTTGTGTACGTGTGTATATAGGAGGCGTGTTTATATATGCATATATACATGCATGTCTGTTTGTATATGGATATATATATATACATATACACACATGCACATGTATATATGTGTGTATATGGATATATATATGTGTGTGTGCGTGTGTACACGTATATATATTTGTATTTTATGCACACATGTGTGTTACCACATGTATCTACACACGCACACATTTATACACACATACAGAAACACAGCTACACGCAAAAAGTTTCGCCCACCCAGATACATATAGAGATCACATCAACACTACCTCCATAGAGCACACGCAGGCACTTACACAGATACAGTCACAGACACACTCACACAGGAACACTCACACCCTCACCTAATGCACACAGCTCTCCTTCGCAGACACACAACAATACGCCCCATCACACCCACACCACGGGACATACAAATCCCTCATCTTGTCCATCGCCTATTTACTTGCATTGCAAATTTTTTTCTCTTTTCCGTTCTTTCTTATCTACAGTGTATATGTTTGTATTTACAAATATTTACAATTTTTGTCATGGAAATTTAAGAGGAATGAAAATTCTGTTCTACTCTAGGCACAAAGCCCTAGACTTTTGGGGACGGGGCAGTCGATTAGATCGACCCCGATACGCAACTGGTACTTAATTTATCGATTCCGAAAGGATGAAAGGTAAAGTCTACCTCGGCAGAATTTGAACTCAGAACGAAAAGACAGACGAAATACCGATTTATTTATTACCCAAAAAAGGCTAAACAGAGAGCTTTTCCGGACATCAAAAAACATAAAGACAGTGCAAAGCGCAACAAACATAAAATCGGGGAACTAAAAATTAACAAAAAGTGAATGATGATAGTAGAAGAAAAATCAAAATAAAATGGTAATATGCAAGAATGAAAAAATGAGGCGCAATGTCCATTCGACCCCCGAAATAGGGTGGTAAGACATACGAAATACCGCTAAACATTTCGCACGGTGTGCTAACGTTTCTGCCAGCACGCCACCTTAATAGTATTGAAAATTGTAGCAATGCTTCATTCCATAATTCGACGGACAAATGAAACATGACCGCCCAAACTCGGAATCTTTAGCGACACACAACTTTATGTATGAATGTATCTGATGTGACCCAGACTGCAAAATAGATGCAACACAACATAATGCATGAAGTCCCAGACATAAGGGAGAGTAGTAGGATTGGTCGAAACGATCGTCACACATAATAAAAATTAATACCAATGACAGCTTCTCGGTGAATTCAAAAATCACAACCTCCACAAGTTAGGACCTGAAATACTCCAAACAGACGTATAGCATGCTGCTTAGTCGAATTAGCCCATCATTTACTCCACAAATGTTTTGCTGTCAGTGTTGCACTTTCCCATGTCACCTGTTTCAACATAACTGTAATATATTATATACAAACTATGCCATTTTAATCCCGAGCAACGCAGGGTGTCTCTGCTAGTATATATATATATATATATATACAGTAAAAACAAAATGGAGAGATACAAAAATGACATATGTCAGCCGGAGGACATGGTATTATGTTCATTTTTTTCCAAAACAAAAGGGAGTGTCGTAAGAGTACATACATGCAAAGACTGTGTGCTACACAAATATATACTAGTAATAATATTCGTTTCAAATTTTCGTAGAAGGCCTTCGAGGCTGAGGGAGGAGCAAGCCGATTACATCGACTTCAATGCTCAACTCATACATTTTTATCGACCCCCAGTGTTCAACTGGTACTTAATTTATCGACCCCCAAAAGGATGGGAGACAAGTCGACCTCGTCGGAATTTGAACGTAAAGATGAACGAAATGCCACTGAGCATATCCAGTGCGCTAATGATTCTGCCAGCTCACCGCCTTCGGTACTTAAATAATATTGAGGAGAATATATATATATTTTTTTTATTGTAGCGTGAGGTCGGGAACATAGCCAACCTTAGTATTGTGGTATCAGAGTGTTTAATAACATTTATGTGATAGTGGGTGGTGTAGGCTTACTAGGTCTGTGAAAGTTCCTGACCATGATCGCAGTGACTTTCAAGTTATGAGATGGAATAAAGTACATTAGATTCCAGTGCCTGTATTGTTTTTATTTTATGTAATATAGTTGTGGGTATTCTCCGTGCATATAAACTATTTCTCAATGAAATCGCTTCTACCAAACACATTTTTATATTATCAGACAGTATTGCTAAACAGTATCTACCCTTGAACAGATTTTCCTATATCTAAAAGCTGCAATGATTTCTTAACAGTTGAAGCCAATTACAATTGCTGAGAATCTATATGACTGGATTTCTAACCTAAGATTACAATCTGCTATTATATTTATAATGTTGGTTATCGTTAGGTTAGTAAGACTTGGTAGGTTGAATAAAATCGTTAGATATTTATAATTTCACTATTCACAACATATAGTAAAACATGATAATCCCATGTCATCATTCTTTCGTATTATTTGTGTATAGGACACTCGTAATTTTAAGCTAACTCACAAGATCATCTGCACCGGCATCATCATATCTCCAAAAGGTGGCATAAGGTGTTCGTTTATCTTTACACAAAACGAATATTCAAGGTATAAATAAACAGTAATCACGCTGTTTGTAATATATATTTACTAAGTTTCTGTATTCCAAATTTGCGTTAATCAAGGTGAGTTATCTCTCTCTATCTCTCTCTCCCTCCCTCTCTCT
>NC_068984.1:72450747-72455781 GCF_001194135.2 Octopus bimaculoides
TATGAAGTTCCTGCAATGAATCTACGGATACCAACAGATAATCGAGACTGCGCCGGTTCTTTACTCATCATCTATTTATACATTTTGTATAATTTCTCTATTATATATATATATATATAATGCACTATGTATGCACATATGTATATGTGCCTGTAGTGAGACAGAGATGAGAGAAAGAGATGGAGTGAGAGATAGAGAGAGAGAGAGAGAGAGAAAAATGAAGTAGAGACAGAAGTGTTGAACTACAGGAAATTACATGGGATTTTGTGCGCAGGGACATTCTGTCAGCTGCTAAACGCAGCAAGAAAATATCCAACTCTCTAGGGTGGCAGTACTTATATACTTATACAGATGTGTGAGTGAGTGAGGGATCGTATATCTATCTATCTATCTATCTATCTATCTATCTATCTATCTATCTATCTATCTATCTATCTATCTATCTCTCTCTCTATATATATATATATATTTATATATATATATATATATATATACACATATATATGTATGATCATGTATATCATGTATACAAGCGTGTGTGTACCGATTGCTGTATCTATATATTTATATTTATGTAAGAATATATGCGCGTATGATTGCAGGTTGGTATACATACATACATACATACATACATACATACATAGGTGCGTGGGTGTGTGGGTGTGTGCGTTTTTGGTCTGTGGGTGTGGGTGGTGAGTGTTTGTGTGTGTGTGTGTCTGTGTCTGTGCGTGTGCGGGCGTGTGTGTGTGTATCCGAAGCATACGTAATTACGCATGCAATACACATTGCAGATAGAGATACGCATGTAGTATAGAATGCATGATAAATCATTCGAAAGAAGAAAGATGCATCGCATTGATACAGTGCTTGAAAATCAATACTCAATTAGCCTCATTCAAATCGAAAAATTGCTTGCTAAGATTTGTTTTATGTATATGTCTATGTGTCCATAAATACATATATATACGTATTTGTCTATGTATATATATATATATATATATATATATATATATATATATATATATATATATATATATATATATATATCCATGTTTTTATTTACTGATTCCCGTGAGATGCAGTTGCCGTTCTATTTGCCACTTCATCATTTCCGATATATGCCTACTTAAATCTAATTAAAAATAATTCTTAACGATTATCATGCCTTCTTCCTCATGCAAGCACCCTTCCATACACTATATACTTCAGTCAGCAATCTGAAGTTTGGACAATTTCTTCCGGAATATCTTCTAATTAGTAACGTATTATTAATGCGCATCGATAATGATTTAATCAAATACTTGTAAGGTTATACAGATGAATATTGACATTTTCACATATATACATACACATATATGCATACATATATGCATATGTATACATAAATATATATACACACATATATATACATACACACACACATATATATATAGATAAATATATATGTATATATACACCATCACACACGCATACATGCACACAGACGCATATTTTAAGCGCAATTTGCCATGCAATATTTATCGAATGATTTAGAAGTGCATTTAATTTTTTCGCATTAATATTTGTATTGTGTGCTTTGTCCGTTATTTATTTATGAATATTGAAACGCACAGTTTTGCTACTGTTTGTCTTTTTATAATTTTCTGGTTTTGGATTATGTTTTCCCATTAAATTCAACAAATTTTAGAATGAAGAAAAAGTTTTTTTTTTAAATAACAAATTTCGAGCAATGTTTGAGAAAACTGATGCAAATATTTTTTTTTTATATCCCAAACAATGAAAAAATAAATATCATTCTCAACTGATAATAATTTTTCAAAACTGTGGAAAAGAAACACATCAGACACAAAACCAAATACGTTCTTTTTATGTTTTAATCAAACAGAAGCAAACTACAAGCATATTTGTAGAAAACATAACAACTACAACTAGAGTAATATTAATATAACAAAAATAATTTAAATGTTTATATCAAAATGACAGTCGATTTGCAAATAAACTTTTTAAGGAAATTAACATTTCGGTATATATGTATATAAATTCATATAGTTTTGCATAAATATTTTTTTGAAATCTTCCTCTTTCATTTTTCCATTTATCTATGGTATTATATGCATATGCGTGCGTTGTGTTTATGCATGTATATTATGCTACATATCTGTGTGTATGAGTGTATGTACAGTGTACACATATAATGCACACATACACACACAAGTATACATACACATATACACGCATATACATATACGCATTCATAAATTAATGTATGTCGAAGAAGATTGGTAGATATATAATAGTAGGTTTAAGGTGTAATTTTATACGAAAAATTGCAATTCCATATACATGATATAAGCAGGTATTGTCTTTACAGCTGTTTCACTCTATCAGTGTATGCTTCATATAATAAGGCGTATTAGGAAACTAGTCGGAATGCTGGGGCAAAATTATTCATAAACATAAAAGCAAACGTAATACCAAGAAGGGCGAATTTTGAGAGCGAGCATCCTCGTGTGGTGAATTCACATTTTCTTCACAAGATGAAGGGCAAGTACCTCAGGAGAGCAAGTTTCTATAAAATCATATTGGTGTCGATAAATTAAGTTGATAGAAAGAATTACTTGAGAGGTTGTTGTGGGTGGTACAGAGGTAGCTATGAAGATGGGAAAACTCGAAGGGAAATATAGTTACGTACGTAAGGCGAAGAGAATTTAGTTTGAATTGGGTACGAGTATAAATGATGGAGTGAGTATCCTGTGGTAGGCGTGGATGGTGCGAAGAAGCTATGGGCAAATTACGACCGAAAAGAAAAGACTAGGTTGTACTGCTGAGTGTGTGACAGAAATTGGGATGGGAAATGAAAGCATGCATACATCTAATTAGAGTACTGAGATAAGGACTGTATGAAATAGAAATAAAGTAAAAAGTAATAGTTATATAATGGGGAGAGGTGTCATGGCAAGGAATATGACGACAAGCTTCTAACTAGAATTATTAATAAGCCATCATATTCCTTGTCCTATCACCACGTCCCTTTGCAGGACAGATGATATTTGACTAAATTGCTAAATGTAATAAGTGTGGGGAGAGAGAAGAGAATGAAGAAAATGTGGGTGTATGAGATCAATTCAAGTCTGAAACCAAAGCTAAAATTTTGAGCATTTCCAGATATAGTACGAAAGAAGGGCGTTCCACAGTCTACGAAGCTAGGTAGAAGTGTACAAAACAGATGTTAGAGTGAAAATTGGTCTTAGGAAAAATCAAAAGGAAGGACCAAAGGTGAAAATGTATGAGTTATTCTGGGATTAACGATTTACGGGAAGTAAAAAAAAGTTATATTCTCGAATTTGGTTTTTCTTCTATCGAACTTTTCTACTTCTTGTTTACCACATTCTGATAAAGCTGGAATTTAAGAATATGATTTGTTTGTGCACTGATTGGTAACTATCTGTCCCTTGCTTTTACTAGTATCTTATCACCCATAATAAATTTTTGTATCTTGTATAATTTATATTCACACATACACACAAATATACAACTTGTATTTTAGTTTTATGTATACATGCTTATATATACCTTCATTTATATACACATAAATATGTATGCACGTAAACATACATACATTGATGCGTGTTTATGTGTGTGCGTGTTATTTAGAGAAAGAGTGAAATAGAGTGCGATATAGAAACAAAGAAAGGAAAAAATGTAATGGTAAAATAATAGATTATTTAGAGAGATGACATTTACAGGTTTGCAATAGATTTTACTAGTAAGTCATCATAAGTAATCAAAACAACAACAATATTATCAGACACATTTATAAACAAACCCATAAAAGTGCAGTTATGCGTCGAGTATATATGTTGCCAAATAACTGTATATTTATAGACACACACATACACAGATGTGTGTATGTGTGTGGGGTGTATGCATGTATATATTTATGAAGAAGGGTTTAGTCAAATAAATCGATCCTATCGCTTCTTTCTTGAGTCTGGTACTTATTTTATCGATCAAACACCTAAGTAAAACAAAGACAAACACACACACACACACACACACGCAGACGCACGCGCACATATACAACAATCTTCTTTTGAGTTTCCCTCTATCAAACTCAGTTAGAAAGCTTTGAGAGATCCGAAGCTGTAGTAGAAGACAATTGCTCAAGTTGCCATATAGTGGGACTGAACCTGAAACCATGTGATTAGGAAGCAAAATCCTTACTACACTGCCGTGCTTAATCCTGCATACATACACACACAAAAATATATGCGCCCAAGCATTTGTACACGTTACTGTGTTACTCAGGCTCACACACATACATTCGCGCGCGCGCATGCACATACACACAAACATGTAGTTGGCACTTTGTCTTTTCAAATACTCCTCACCTCCCTCTCTTTCCGCTATACGAAAAAGAACCATGTCAGAAACTTTAACATTCGTATATGTGTGTATATATATATATATATGTGTGTATATGTGTGTGTGTGTGTGTGTGAGTGAGTGTGTGTTTGTGTGTGTGTGCGTTTGTGCGTGCGCACGTGTGTCTGCATATATATACATATATATATATATATATAGAAAGATACTATAATGATATGTGGATAGAAAGATACTATATTATACTTTGCCAGGTACACTTATATGCACACCAGCTCACGCACGCACGTACAGACACACACACACACACACACACATTCATATTTACAAACATAAATACAAATCTAATGTAAAAAATGCAAAGATGCAAAAATATAAATAATAAACCGCCAAAGTATTAAACTTTTTGCGGAGATGACATTTCCAACTTCAGAAAATATTGAATTCATAGATACCATTAATAAGTCATCATTTGTATTAACCGAGAAAGAAACCATATTATAAAGTTGCAGAAAAGTGTGGCGTAACTATGACTACAGTAAATATGTAAATAATTCGTACAATGTTCAATTAATATATACATGTATATATTTGTGTGCGTGTATATATATATATATATATATATATATATATATATATATATATATATAT
>NC_068984.1:72456296-72459787 GCF_001194135.2 Octopus bimaculoides
TATATATATATATATATATATATATATATATATATATGCGCATTTACATTTATCACTTGATATAGCACGTGAAAATATATGACATATTATGTACAACAAAATATATAATAATCGTAAGAATCTTTAGGCTTCTAATATTTTCCTCAAAAGATTAGATTTTGTTCAATGCAATTATATTACTTCCGAACGACTTCTGTTTTTTTTTGGGGTTTTGTTTTTTCTGCAGCTAAATTCTTTGATTTGTCATGTGGATTTGGGTAATGAAAACTAAAAGATATAGGATATCTCTCTAGTCACGGAAATTACGATTAGCTCGAAATTAATATATATTACGTCGACATTGCTTATACCTTCTGTCGTTACTTGAGATCTTTCAATCTACACCCACCGCATATAGGTAGACAAATATAATAATAAATATAGTAACAGACAAAAGTAGGTAACGGTAGGAGCGGTTTTAAAACATCGAATCGTATTATTATTTATTAATCTTTCTAATGACTTTAATGATGTCTATGCGAGTAAAAACGTATCGTCGCAACTACGCGTTTCGGTCTTTACGCAGTATCCAATAAAACAGGCGTCTTCTGTGATATGTTGTGCTTGAAATTTGGGAGTTAGAAACAATTCGGAAGCTAGCCATGAACAATGTGGCGTTTAAGATATGTTGGTGCGTAGGTATATGTCGCTGAATTAATACAAGTGATGGTTTCGAAATCATCGGAGAGACAGTGTTACAAGCTGACTTCTCTGTTTTATAGTGTGTGTATATAAAGGCTTGATTTGGATATGCACGGTAGCGTTACTATTTGTAGCCATTCAGTAGCCATCAGCTTGGTAGTATTTTTCATATGTGAGTTAGTCTTGCGAATTAAAATAGCTTCTTTTATACTCTGGTTTCCATTGTTTTAATTCTCTTATTGATAATAATAAATTTTATAATATGAAAAGTAAATGTAATAATATAAATAATAAGAACAAAATTTGGTTCCTTATTCCTTATGGAGTTCACGTTAAAACAAACATTATTAAAGAATTTTTGAATATAATTCAGGTATTCTTTAGAGATAATAAAAAATATAGTAACATTTTTTCTAGTGATAATTTTGGAGTTGGTTACTCTACTACTAATAATGTTGGTAATATTATTTCTTCTTTTAATAAATTTAAGCTGAATAAGTATTATGAAAACAAATCAAGCAATTATTCCAATAATAATAACACAGACCAGAACATAATTAAGGGCAGGTGTAGAGGCTATACCTTGTTGTTTGTAGCAGGAAATTCACGAGTTCCATATCTCTGTAGCAGATTTCACAAAATTTAACGCAAAATTTCACGAAGACTCATTCTTCCTGTCCATGACAAAATCGCTGACTACAGCATACACGAGATCATAAAAACACAAATTTCACAACTTCTGAAGTAAACACAGCTATGTCACGCAGCACACTGCAACCGTGTACTGCTATCTGTTAGCCTGCTACAGAACTAATTCGAGAACCCTTTGATACCATATCGTATAAATGCTTTACTGTATGTACGTATGTAGACATATATATATATAGCAGAAGACACTTGCCCAAGGTGCCATACAGTGGGACTGAACCCGGAGCCATGTGGATGAGAGGCAAGCATCTTATCACACAATCATATCTTATTTATTCGGAGTATGCCATTTATGCACCTTATTAATACATTGCTTGTGCCACGTCCAAACATTTGTTTGTTTTCATCTTTTTCTCTATGTTTTTTTTAATTGACTATATATAGTCAATTATACCGCTTGTGTTATTTCACCTGTCTTTATGTTCTGAGTTCAAATTCCGCCGAGGTCGACTTTGCTTTTCATCTTTCCGGGTCGATAAATTGAATACCAGTTGCGTAAAGTCGATCTAATCGACTTCCCCCACCCGAAAAAATTTCGGGCCTTGTGCCTAGAGTAGAAAAGTATATATATATTGTATATATAATATTAGGTTGTCAAGAAAGTTCTTGCGGTATTTTTAATATTGGTTTTAAATGATGATTTTTCAAATTAATTTTCATTAAATTACTTTGACTTTATATATCATTTTAAAGCCCGTTGTTTGCCCTATCTAAGCGTGTTACTTCTTTTCTTTTTGAATAATTAGGCCATTTTTTCCGCAACGTTGAATACAACATAGACAAAAAGCGAATTCGCACAATTTTGTTATTCCAGTTCAAAATTCCAAGTCAAAATTCAAGATATCTGCACTGGAGCCCTCTGCTATAGCCTTTAGAATATCATCGAAGTAACGCAGGATCTGTGTTAGGCAGTCCCTGCCATTGCTAGCAATAAGTATGCTGTTACATTCCGGGAAGTGAGTTACTGGAGATCTCCCCACTCTCTCAAATAAGTTGATATGAGAAGTACGATCGGTCGGTAATTGACTGCCAGTGATTTGTTGCAATTTGTGAAAAGAAGGACAATTGACTGGAAGAGACAATTATCGGGAATATAGCCAGTGTCCAGTGATTTCCTTCAGAGAATACCTAAAAGGACTCTAACGGGAAACTAGTCGGAGCCTGCAGTAGAGTTGTTTCCAATTTGGATAATAACTTCTATGATATCCAGGATCCCAACCGATATATCGGATAGCGTATGCTGGTGGTTATTTTCACCAATGTTGTCAGGTTTAACCATATAGAGATTACTGAAATTTAGCAGTATGACTTCTGTAGAATCTCAACCATGTCTTCAGTACCACTGTGTAGCGTGTTGTAGTGTGTTGTTATCATCTATCAGAAAGAATAGAGAAGTTTTGCTTTTTGGCGAACGAGAACACTTTGGAATTGATTTTTAGTTTCTCAATAGCACACTTTTGTGTCGCTGTACTTTGACTATCGATGATCGTCTGCATATAGATTCTTAGATTCCATTAAAGATATATCTGTCGAATGTTGGTATTGAAGTTGGCAATATTTTAGCCGGTTGATTTTTCGATTAATCCTTGTTGTACAGTGGGACTGAAACCGAGCTTACATTGTTGCGAAGCAAACTTCTTAATTACAAATCCATGCTCACTGTATACGCGATGAGTGCGAATGTACGCGTGTGTTTGGGTACATGTCAATATACGTATGCATGATATATACTATATACGTCGGCATACCATATACTTATGCGCATATATGTATCTAAATATGTTACGTATATGTTTATGTTGCCCTTGTCTCCTTCAAATAGGTCTGGGAACATTTTACCACAGCACTTAGAAGATTTATACGAGAAAAACAAAAAACAAACGTCCCACGCAGAAAGGGATATTTTCCATTCAGTTTCCAGATATTCCACACACACACTTAAATGTCGAACGATGAAAATGAGTGCTCAACGCCGCATTGGTGGATAGATCTTTTTTTGTTGTGAATTAAGGGTACTATTGGTTTCATGTTAAAAGAAATGCAAAAATATCTTAAAATATCTTAATAATTTATCGAGCTGATTACATGGAGGAACGGTGTTC
>NC_068984.1:72460083-72461876 GCF_001194135.2 Octopus bimaculoides
CAACAGAGTCATTCAGGGTCCGACAGTTTCGTGCATTGGCACTTGTCATGCCTGGTCACAATGAAAATGATAGCATCTAAATATATGTATATAACACTTGCACTCTTTAATAGCTTAAGCTCCAAAACTGCAGTCATTCCGGGCCCAAAACTTATAGTAAATTGGAACTTGAAGAATATAAGGAATTCCTCGTTTGTAGTATACCAGTAAAAGTGTTACGAAATTCTAAGACCGTAAGGTTTTGTTTACTTCTGGTCGCAATGTTACAACGATGGAAATATTACAAGCTGTAAAGCAGAAAAATTAAAAACTTCATAGGAACAAATTTTCATATAGCTGAGGAAAACAAATGAATGCAAATTGAAAATACAGCAACAGATAATGAAAATGATTTTTAAAAATTGGCACACTAGGAGCTCACTGTGCTTATGTGTGTGTTTGTGTGCGTGTATATATATACGCACACACACACACGCACACGCACACACGCACATTCCTATTAGAAAGTGTGTATATACCTACATATATAAATATATATGTATACGTGTAGTTTTATGTATGCATGTATATGAGTTAGGTGGGGTGTTTATATATATATATATATATATATATATATATATATATATACAGTGTGTGTGTGTGCGTTTCAGTATGTATGTATGTGTGCATGACCATGATCGTAACATTGTGGTTTCGATTCCTAAACTAGATTGAGTGGAGTGATGTGTTCTTGAGCAAAATCTTCGTTTTACGTTGCTTCAGTCCTCTTGGCTGATTAATCTTTAGAATATTCTTCTCTGTGAGGCAGAAATATAACCGATCTGACTAATTGTAGCATCTATTAAAGCTTCATCACTAATCAGTAACTCATGCGCGGTCACAAGGAAAATAGTAGCATCTAAATATATTTTCATATTCCAACAGAGCGAAATTGATTTGTCTACATTGTATAATAGTGCAAATGTTAGCAGCGGGAAGAAATTAGTTACACAGTTAGTATCGAGTTGAAATCATAGAGATCGAAGTTACATTAGAAGTTTCTCTCTCTCTCTGTTGCCGACAAAGGAAATGGATCCGATGAAATTTAGCTTTGATCATAAACATGTATTAATAACCTCACAAAGGGCGCAATATCTCACAATTATTGCAGTTTGCACACTTGGGCAAAAATAAATTAATTTGTCTTATTCACATAACTATACAAGCGTTGCAAACATGAATTTATTACATATTTAAACGCAAGGCGGCGAGCGACCAGAGGTGTTTGTATGAAGAACAAAATACTTAACGGCATTTTTCCGGCTTTACGTTCTGAGTTCAGATTCCTTCGAGGGTGACTCCGCCTTTCATTCTTTCGGGGTTGATAAAGTAAATTCCAGCTTACACTGGAGCCAATTCATATACCTTAAAGTTTCGACCATACCCCAAAGTTTCAGGCCTTGTGCCTATTGTAGAAAGGATTATATATCTATACGCAAGTTAGCAGAATCTTTAGCATGCCGGTAGAAAAGGTTAACGGCATTTCTTCCAGCTTTACGGTCATAGAGTAAATTTCACCGAGGGTGACTTTGCCTTTCATAATTTTGGGGTCGATACAATAAAATATATGTTGTACCTGTATTTCAAAGGGCCAACCTTGTCACACTCTGCGTCACGCTGAATATCCCCGAGAACTACGTTAAGGGTACACGTGTCTGTGGAGTGCTCAGCCACTTGTACGTTAATTTCACGAGCATGCTGTTCCGTTGATCAGGTCAATCCTCGTCGCCGTAACCAACGGAGTGACACTATAT
>NC_068984.1:72463578-72465706 GCF_001194135.2 Octopus bimaculoides
ATATATATATATATATATATATATATATATATGTGTGTGTGTGTGTGTGTGTGTGTGTGTGTGTGTATACATGAGTATATATGTATACATGACATATATGCAGTGCTATTTGAATTTCTAACATTCTCAGTGGTTTATTGATAATGCGTGTGCACTTCTCTCTCTGTCTCTCTCACACACACACATACACACTCGCTTGTTCCTCCTCTCCCTGTCTCGGAATTAAGTATGAGCGAAAATCTTAGGTACATGCGTATTTGTAGAACACGTGTTTATATACGCACTGATCTGTGCTCTGTTTCAATCTCTTTCATTAGAGAGGCAGGCAGACAGACAGACTCACTGAGTAACAGAGACACAGATAGATAGATAGATAGATAGATAGATAGATAGATAGATAGATAGATATGTAGATAGATAAATATGTAGATAGATAAATAGATAGATATGTAGATAGATAGATAGATAGATAGATAGATAGATAGATACTCTTGATAACTCGTTCCAGTTGACTACATTTATATTTCTAAATGTGTCTGTTTTGGTGAGAGTAAGAGGCAATAAATAATTGTATATATGTATATTTATATATATATATATATATATATATGGGTTTCAATGAAATAATCAGTCATTAGGAAGGATGTAAAAATACTAACTTTGCAAAGACAAATCTATTCTTTTTTCCTTTTCTTTTAATCGTATTTACAAGCTGCAAAACAAAGTTACAGACATCTGGGTGTCTCGAAATGGAGCGTGAGAAGGGAAATATTTTCCCGCTTCAAGACGGGAAGACGCCATTCTCACCGATCGAAGTCTTCTCAACTGGTGTTTATCAGGCAGGAGTTATTTGTTTGCCCGGTCATAATGACTGAAATTATTTAACTACTTGTTGTGCTCGTCTTTTGGATCACATTCTTCTCTGAATATATAGTTATTAGGTTTACTTTCTTGTTTTTGTTGTTGTTGCTCTTCTTCTTCTTCTTCTTCTTCCTCTTCTTCTTTCTTCTTCTTCTTCTTCTTCTTCTTCTTCTTCTTCTTCTTCTCGTCCTCCTCCTCCTCCTTCTTCTTCTCCTCCTCCTCCTCTTCCTCCTCCTTCTTCTTCTTCTTCTTCATCACTTTCCTGTTGTTGATTTTCTTCTCGTCTTTCTTTCCCTCCTTCTTCTCTTTCTTTCCTTCCTTCTTAATTTTAATCTTTGCTTCTAAATATTATTATCAACAGTTTTATTCGAGTTTCTACTGAACCAGTAAACGCAACATCGCGTTTCTAAGGTGTGCTCCGCATTATTTTTGAATGTGTAGATATGTATTTCTGTACTACAATATCGATTTTCATTGATGACAGACAAAATAAAAGTTTGTTTAAGAATTGGGTCTGCAATTTAAATCTGGGGCTCAAATTCCACTGAGGTTGTCTTTGCCTTTCATCTTTACAGGCTCAACAAAATGAAAATCATTTTAGAGTTGAGTGTCAATGAAATCGACTAGTCCTCTCCTCGAAAATATTTTAGACTTCGTGTTTATAATGGAAAGGAGTATTATTGTTCTATCTTTACGTTCTGAGTTCAAATTCCGTAGAGGTTGACTTTGCTTTTCATCCTTTTGGTGTCGATAAATTAAGTACTATTTGCGTATTTGGATCGATCTAATCTACTGGCCCCCACCCCAAAAATGTTGGGTCTTGTGCCTAGTGTAGAAAAGATTATTATTATTATTATTATTATTATTATTATTTGATAAAAACACTCACTTTATTTTGCTGGGTATTATGGAACGTACCAGCTGCCCAAAGCCAGCAGACTAAGATGACACTTATTTACTGATCATGCTTGAAGAAACCCCTCGGAGAACTCTTGCAGTTACAGGCAATGCTGAGTTTTGTAGGTGTTCTTTTTCGTATCTTTACATTTGTACAAATCTTTTTGAGCCACTTTGGTAGTTAAGTGCTGATACTTCCTAACGCGCCAATTACCTGCTGGTATCACGTCCACTCTCTTCATTGCTCACAATTTGTGTATTTCATATGTCAAATAGTCATAGATATTTACTTTGTCTTCTTTATCTTTGACCCTATGGAAACCAGGGCATGTTATGTCGATAATCATCCAAGTCTTTTTTTTTTTTTTTT
>NC_068984.1:72465716-72469040 GCF_001194135.2 Octopus bimaculoides
TTTTTTTTTTTTTTTCGTTCAACACAACAATGTCAAATTTCCGATGTCTGATCTGATTGTCATACTCAATCATCGCATCCCAAAGGACTTTTCAATCTTTATTCTCAGTAACTCCTTCTGGGAGTTGGTCATACCACGTCTTTGTTCGTTTCAGACCATGATTTCCACAGAACTCCCAGTGGATCATTCGTTCCACATAGTCGTCTTTTGTAGTCACGTTTTGCCAATTTCGGGCGTTCACTAATAATGACCCATACTGACCTCTCCCAACACATTTTGCATTTGTCGCTCTCACTTGTGTTGACAATACAGCACTTCACATAGCTCATCCTCGATGATTGTTCTTGTGCCGCGCATATTAGTGCTTCTGTCTCTATCTTCAAGTCACTCCTCCGTATCCATAACTGCCGGTCTTCTGTATCTTTGTTGGCGCTCGAATCTCTTGCAAACAGACCGTACATATTCCTTCTTTCCATACTATTTCTTTTTCGTGTTCTTTCCCTCTTTTAGTTTCTCTTTCTTTACAAACTTATCAATTTTCACAGTGCCGGACTTGTTCACACGTTTCGGGTGACGAGATAGCAGAAGCGTTAAAGCGTCGGGAAAAATCTCTTCTCGCATCTCTTCCTGTTCTTTCCATTCTGACGTCAGTTGCCTCGGATTTTGTTGTTACTAGTTCTAGACTTTAGCTGATTGAAGTCTAAGCCTATAATTGTTGAAATTTTGTTGCTTTGAAAATACTGCATTCGTTATCTTTTTATTATAGTCTACAATACCATGTTAGCGATCTTTTTACTTAATTAACTAAAATGGTGTCTACCTTCTCAATAATCTCCTTCCATCAACTCTTCTAAGGATATACAATCGTTACCTGTCAAACATAATCTGAACTATGTGACTTTTTTTAAATGGATTTTTTCTGTATCATATTTTAAAGTATTTAAATCTGTAATGTTCCAGTCCAGTACCACAGACTTAAAAGTTTTAGCAGACACGGGATATGAGCTGATAGCACAGATCTTATTCAAGATACAGAGGTGAATTTTTCTATTGTCATTTGGTCACTTTCCAAATGTAGATTTCATAATAATGTGTGTAGAAAGCAGAATTGTGTCCGTCTCTGTCGGTCTGAAATTGCATAGCAGGTTTTATGATTGCAAGATTATTGACAAAGTCTGCGCTCTTTGGTCAAACTCTCAAATTCAAGTTCCAGTTGAAGAGACATGTGAGGCTAACGAGGGCGTGGAAGATTTTGTTTACTTAATTTGGTGACATACAGGAGTGAGTGACATTAACAGTCCGTATAAATGGGCCATAGACTCAACATGCAGCTATAAACCGTAGAACATTTTCCAAACATTGTTTTGTGTTATGCCTGTTATTTTACATATTCAATGGAAATTTCCTATATATATATATATATATATATATATATGCAATTTATCCTATGTAATGCTCCCTCAATAGCGGTCTATGTAGTAAATAAACTGTCACCATTGTTGGTGAAAGTGTGTGAGATTTAAAGTGTGTGAGATTCAACTTAGATTCATAAGGTCATCAGATGAATCCCTGTATTGGGCAGCGCATTGTGATCTTGAACGAGACGCTTCATTTCTCGCTGCTTCAATCTACTCTGCCGTAAATATCAGCCAGGTGCTGGAGCAGCTCTATCTTCCACCAACTCTCACGTTCTGGATGAACTTACGGGTCAAGAGTGAGGAGGGGCGACAGAGTGTCTATGTTTCCTCTCATTTACATAAACACCTTAAACGATTATAGTAAGCATATGTGTTACTCTCGATCATTCTTGCTCGTGAGTAACGAGTAACTGTAACTTGCTACTTCATCATTATCATTAGTGTTATCACCATTAGTTCTATTATTCTTATTATAAGGAAGTATATATATATATATGTGTGTGTGTGTGTGTGTGTGTGTGTGTGTAAGGGGACGAAATGGCAAAATCGTTAGCACACCTGACAAAATGCTTAGCGGCTTTTCGTCTACTTTTACGTTCTGAGTTTAATTTCTACAGAGATCGACTTTGCCTTTCATCTTTTTCGTGAGGTCGATAAAATACGTACCCGTTGAACACTGTGACCGACGTATTCGATAATGTCCCCCTTCCTGAAAATTTCAGGCTTTCTGCCTATAGTCGATAGGATTATAAATAAATTCATATTTAGCACGCAAGACTATAGACCATTTTCTCCTGGTTTTTCGATCTGAATTCAAATTCCGTCGAGGTCGACTTTGCCTTTCATCCTTTTCGAGGGTCGATAAAATAAGTACACGCTGAGCACTGGGACCAACGTATTCGGCTGTCTCCCTCCCCTAAAACTTCAGGCCTTCTACTTATTGTCGATAGGATTATAAGTAAATGACTTTAGACTTTGCAGCATTTCTTCAGGCTTTACGTTCTGAGCCCAAATTCCGTCGAGGTCGACTTTATCTTTTATCGTTTTTGGAGTTCGATAAAATAAGTATCAGTTGAGCACTGGGGTAGAGGTAATTGATTAGCTTCTCCCGCAACATTTCAGGTCCTGTGCCTATAATAGACAGAATTATTAGTAAATATATTGTCACTGTCGCAAAAAGTATTTATTGAGTTACTAGTCATGATTATGTTGAGATTATTGTTCTGGTTAATAACGTTATCGAAGTTAATGTTATAAACAGTTGTGCAATTCTCTAGAACCATGATTAATTATCAAATGAGATTTATCAATTGTGAAAATAAGAGAAAAAAACTACGATCAGGGGAAAGATGACGCCGAAATATCATTGAAATGTACATAAGAAGAAGAATTAAAATAACTACAGATAAAAAGAGATAACAATGAATAAAAAAATAACTAATGTAAATTATACAGGCATAACAAATTCTAAATAGTTAAATAATCATCATGTGTGTGTGTGTATGTGTGTGCGTGCGCACGCGTGTGTGTGCGTGTGTGCGTGTGTGTGTGTATGTGTGCGCGTACGTGCGTGTATGTGTGTATACGGCTATGGCTGGTCTACCAGAGAACCGAGACCTCCCATTGTGAATAGATACGTTAGTATGGTATATAAAGTGAGAAATGTATACCTTTTATCAAAAGGATTTTGCAAGGAACGTCGCCTGCCTTACCAGATATACATACACAGCACACATATGCACAAACACACTTATATGTGCTCTCAAAAACATTCTCACAACTATGTAATGTTGCTTATAGACATACATACATACATACATTCATACATATCTTTCTTTCTCTTTCTCTCTCTCTCTCTCTCTCTCTCTATCTATATATATATATATATATATATATATATATATAT
>NC_068984.1:72469051-72470620 GCF_001194135.2 Octopus bimaculoides
TATACGAGGTATGTATGGATGTATTTATGCGGTTGTTCATAGCTTAATGCGATCAATTGTTCTCCGAATTCTTCCGTATATATCTGCGTTAATCAAATTTAATAATCAATGAGAATAATTATAATTAATCGTATACAATAAAAAAATGGAAAACAGTTTGTAATTACTGTAAATCATTTATTTTTTCGTTAAAGTTTTATAAGTGCCAATTGAACAGTTTTTAATATTTTTGTTTCTCTTCATGCATTTTGCAATAACAAGCAATTTGTTTATCTAAACATCGGCAAATGAAAATACTTCTGGCGACATTCGGATCAATAGCCATTAATCGTTGTTTGGCCGATTCTTTATCCCGGAAAAAATTCATCAAGTTCCTTCACTGTTGTTTCCTTTGAGTCGTTTCCCGTTTCTTCACATTTTATTTCCTTCCCTCTTTTTTTTCTGCTTTGGTTCATAGGCTGTTGTGCTCGATTTCAATGAGATCATCGTGTTTTGATTGTGAAGCCAATAATTTACGAATATTTCCTGGATAAATATGATTGAGGACAAGATCTCTTCCAATGGTAGCAATTTCATCATTGACTTCGTTTATTAGAGTTTTGGAGGCACTAAAATAATAAGCGCATTCAGACAAAAAGTTCTCTCAGACGACTCTTATACAGCCGATTCACAGATTAAAAAAAACTGTGATTATTTTAAGTGTTTGTTAATGTTAAATTGCCTCAAATATTTTTGAAAACCTGAAGTTTCTTCTTCAATTGCGACTTAAATGCCTGGGAGAAGGTTTATTGTGCATAAAAGGTTTTAAATGTAGTTATTATTCCTCGTGAAAATCTGTAACAGTGATTTTTATCTGGTGATAAATGAATATAACCAGCAAATTAATACAAAAATTAAATGGGCTTGAATGGCCAGAAAATATTATTATCATTGGAAAGTATCATTCCAGGAAGTATCATCCTAGAAATTATCCAGGAAGTAGCTAAGATTCGGGATTTTCCAGGAAATAGCTTATCATCGGAGTTTCCCAGGAAACCTCGAAACTTTCCAGGAAATAGCTCACCCTCGGATCTTTCAAGGAAATCATCGGAAAATTCCAGGAAGTACTATCATCGGATCTTTCCAGAAAATCATGGGAACTTTCCAAGAAGTACCACTATCGAAACTTTCCAGGAAGTAACATATCTTCGGATAATTCTAAGAAATCCACGGAACTTTCCAGGAAGTTGCTTATCCTCGGATATTCACAGGAAATCATGGGAAATTCCCAGGAAGTATCGTCTTTGGAACTTTCCAGGAAGTAGTTTATACTCGGAACTTTCCAGGAAACCATCGGAACTTTCATTGAAAACCAATCCTTAGAACTTTCCAGGAAGTAGTCAATCCTCGGATATTTCCAGGAATTCCTAGGAACTTTCCAGGAAATAGCTCATCCTCGGATCTTTCCAGAAAATCATCGGAGCATTCCAGGACATAGTTCATCCTCGGATCATTCCAGGAAAGGCTGGGAACACTCCGGGAAGTATTATCCTCGGAATTTTCCACGAAATAGCTCATTTTCAGATCTTC
>NC_068984.1:72470918-72471922 GCF_001194135.2 Octopus bimaculoides
ACTTTCCCAGAAGTACCATCCTCAGAACTTTCCAGGAAGTAGCTCATCCTCGGATGTTTCTAGGAAATCCTCGGTACTTTCCAGGAAGTACCATCCTCGCAACTTTCCAGGAAGTAGCTCAGAAAGGGAAATTGTATTAGAAAAAGTTTTTATCTCTGTTCACGGTAAGTATTGGGGCTAGGAAAAATAGAAGAGGCCTTAAGAAGTTGAGTTAAGAATTGGTTTAACAGACAATTAAGCTGTAAGAATTATCGGGGAAATTGTATGTAAGAATTAATAGCAGACGTATCCAATTTAAGAAAAGTGAAGATAAAAGCTAAGTGAAGAAGTATGGAATAAGTAATTGTTATACTCTTGTAGGAAAACAATTTATATTATAGAATACTTACATAACTGTTGAAGACGGAAATTTATGTGAGAGCTATTTATTTTGGACGTGTGTGTAGAGAAAGTGAAAGACATGAAATGGACGTGTGTGTATGTGTACGTGTGTTTTTTACGGCTAATTTAGCCGGAGTTTTGCAGTCAGCAGGAGGTGGTTTGTGTTTTATCTCTCGATCAATGGCCGGACAAGTGAAAATATTTTTTTTAATATGTGTTTTGGGGAAAGAGCATCTTTTGAAGTGGGCGTCAAATGAAAAGAGACATGGACAGTTTTATGACTGAACTTCTTTTGAAGTTGGCGTGCAGCGGAAGAATTGATGTGCATGCGTATGTCTGTGTGTGTGCGTGTATGTTTTATGGGGTGTGCGAGACAGAGAGAGTAATGTTAATGGTGTATGTGTATATGAGAGAGAGAGACAGAGAGAGAGAAAAGGAAGGAAAGCAAGAGAGAGAGAGATAACTAAAATGCATTCAGGTTTTTTAGTGAGTGAATGTGTGAGTGATTGACAGAGAAAAACCGAGAGAGAGAGTGAGAGAGACAGTAATTATGTATGTATGTATGTAGGAATGGCTTCAGTGATACACACTCACATACACGCACGCACGTAGGTTGTTTTAAT
>NC_068984.1:72472288-72474479 GCF_001194135.2 Octopus bimaculoides
ATATATTTAAATCCAAGAAAGTTAGGGGTTGTGAATCCAACCCACTAAGGGATAATATCTATCCAATATACTGCCGGAAGGGTACCCAATTATTATTACACTAGTGTTTTTTCTTTGCATTACCAAGTGAAATAAATGGGTGCCGATAAAAAGATATTTTAGTCTTAATTTATAAAGCAATAAGAAAATGGAGGGGATTAGGTGGCATTCATCAACTTGCAGACATTGTATTGTGTCAATTTACCTGTTTATTTGTTTACTAAAAGGACAATAATAACAATATACAAACACATGCGACATATTATGTCACGTCAGTAATTAAAAAAGGACATCTAGTGACAGAAAATGGAATAATGACTTATAGCTGTTTCAGACTTGAGGTGACATGCCTCATTCTATCTATATAACTCCAATAGGCTGAAGTAATTAATAGATAAAATGAATGAAATAGAGGCACATGGATGATTTTCTAGGCCTCTTCAGAGATTTTATAAAGTTCATAAGGTTAATTTAATATATCCAAATATAAAAATATAAAAACCGTAAAAATTCACATATATATGCATACTTTAACATGCATAGATATTCATAAATAAACATAAATACATAAATACATATATGTATATTTAAATGTACATACACAAATGTCTATACATGCACACCAATGAGTCAATTATTATTGTTATTATACATGAGGAGGACACATATATATAACCCCCCATACACACACACACATATATACATACATACATACATACATACATACATACATACATACATACACATATGTATACATAAGCATTTCCGTACAGACATGTTCATTGGTACATACGCATTAGTTGCGTTTGGAATGGAGGACTGGTGCATTGGTTCGTATCGTTATATTTCCAACAAAAAGTCCAAACCTATATATATATATATATATATTCTTTTTACATCAGAAACCTATGGGGTACGTACGTATCAGTTATGTTTGTAATGCAGGAATTTATACAATTAGTTCGTGAGAATTCTAACAGTAATATCCAAATTTCTATAAAACTGTGATGAGTTACTCCGTTATTTTTCTGTTTATGGAGTAGTTGGAATATTGCTGGTAGTGGGGAGGGGTAATTTTTGCTGTTCAGTCCCCTCATCTAATTGGTCATCTATTGTTTTAAAATGTCTTGGCTTAGCTACGGTTGGACAACCATTAACCGGTCAAATGAGTTAGGCATGAATATATATATACATACACATACATATACATTCATATATATATATATGTATATACGTACACATATATGCACACACTTTTTGTCAGTAGTATGCAAATTCCAAATAATTGTCGGTGCATTGAGATTATATCCCTTCATTCAGAGTCAATAGCTGTTCATGCTAGGAATTTGTTTTAATTTATATCAAAGCGGAGATAATTTCTATAAATCAAGAAAATTCCCTATACAGCAGTCAGTAAAACAGTTTTTTTTTTACTTGTCATTAGATTGCGGCCATACCGGGGCACCTCCTTGAATTTTTAGTCGAATGAATTGACCCCAGGACTAATTTTTACGCCTAATACTTATTATGTCGATCTCTTTGCCGAACCGCTAAAATACAGGGATGCAAAAACATCAGCACCGGTTCTCAAGTGGTGGTGGGGGAACAAACACAAGCAGAAAGACACACACACTTAGGCATACTTAAATACATACATACATACATACATACATACATACATATATATATATATACGATGTAATTCTTTCAGTTTGCATCAACCAAATTCACTCAAAAGGCTTTGGACGGCCGAGGTCACGCGTTGCTTTCTTTTTTTTATAACATATAAAAATATAGAGACATACACAAACATACATATACAAGCATGCACACATACACACAAACACACACACCTGCACGCACACATACAACAAAAATAATAATAATAATATTCTATCTATTAAACGCATGAGCTACGAATATAAAGGATTGTGAAGATTAATATAAACATGCATAAACATCTAAATCGTTGACGATTTTCTTCCTCCGTCTTCCCTTCTTGTAGACTTTCTGAAGAAGGGCTTTGCTCGAAGCGTAAAATCGCCTTTTTTTCCTTTCCTGAGCGTCTGATAATGCAGTACTTGTACCACGTCCTCGCGTTGTTGTTTTTTCTTGTTTGTTCTTCCTAGCTTTGATTCACTGTATATATATA
>NC_068984.1:72476254-72478401 GCF_001194135.2 Octopus bimaculoides
ATATATATATATATATATATATATATATATATATATATATATACAAGTGGGTTTTTCGTAAGTGTCCACCATAGAGCAGGGCTGAACCACAAAGTATACAGTTGCGAAGCGAACGTCTTTCCCATACGGCTGTGCCTGGAACTACACAAACACGTGTATGTAGGTATGTATGTATGTATGTATATATGTACGTAAGTATGTACGTATGTATGTATGAATGTATGTATGTATGAATGTGTATGTATGTGTGTAGATGTATGGATGTGTGCGTGTGTATCTGCATGTATATCATGAACCTTCCATTTGATATCTTTATACTTAGCTATGTAAATGTCTATATGTTTGTTAGAGTGACTGGTTATTTTTCTCAATCGATTACCGTTTCCATTTAACTATATATTTGCTGTCTCTCCTTCAATCGACGACTAAAATAACAATACATACACACGAAAGAGAAACCTATGATCTTTAAAACACTAAAAATCATCAATCAAACTACTACACTTCGCCATGTCACAGTACTAAATAAATAAGCATTCTCCAAATAAAGTACCTCAAGCGTTGGGAACACTTGCTTGAAGTGAAAAGAAAAAAAAATAATAAATAAACATCTTCCATGCGATTTGATTGAACGAGAACAATAATGTCTATTGCATCATGCCAGTCGCCGGTGCTGCCTTAATGTCCAGAGACCTGGAGCTATTCAGGAAGACATTTTGCAGTCTTTGAATCTAATAGTAGTAGCAACTAAATTCATTCCAATTGCTCCTTGCATATTTAATATAAGTAAAAACGATGAACACTTCGGCTAATAGTCATATATATATATATATATATATATATGTGTGTGTGTGTGTGTGTGTGTGTGTGTGTGTGTGTGTGTGTGTGTAAAAGATAGAACCATTATGGATGTAATAAACTTTGAACCCGACTAATCAGTCAGGGTTAAACTTTGATAAAGAACAGCTGTGACCCTAAAATAAAACTTTAGTGATACTCGCATAGGATAATCTAGCATATGTAAATAGCCGTAAAGTATGATAGTGTATTGGGTAGGTAGTGGATAGGGTGTTCTCATGGTCACGATGGGTTCAATTTCTAGTCTAGGAAACGCATTGAGTCCTTTAGCAAAGCAATTCATTTCACGTTACTCAAGTTTACTCAGCTGTTAATGAATACCAACCGAGTGCAGGATGTAGATCCCTCCCTCTGTTTGTCGGTTTGTCTGGCTGTCTGCCTGTCTGTTTGTCCTTCTGCAGCTCTCTTAATATCACCCGCTAAGTGTACTGCTGAATGTCGTAGGTAGAACCGATGCGGTATGTCTTTTAGCAACCTGAAAAGCATCTGAAACAGTTAATGAACGACTGGTATATTTTAAGAAGCAACACATGCTGGTGAGTAAAAGGCTATCTGTATTTGTACTCACAACAATTTTGCTTCTCAGTCGAAATATCTGGGGTTCGATCAAACTGTACAGCATCTCAGGCAATTGTTATTTATTCAAACATAGTCATGCTTGTGAAACTGGGTAGATAGAAAATGCCTAAAAATCTGTAGAATGTTTTTGCCTGTTATTTGAAAGGTCACCCGTGTCATATACACTTCATTCCGCTGATACGTCTTGTGGAATACACAGCCGATGACACGCTAATTCAATGAATAGCAAGTTCGGATGTGACATCATCCACATCATCGAAGCGATTTACATTTATTAATTTTTTCGATTGTCCTTGTTTTCTTTCTTGTTACTTAAACCCGATGATTCATCAAGGAGTTGTATAGTCTAAAGCATCCCGATATTAAACCACCCAGACTTCGTCACGAAAAGTTACACCTAAGATCATTAACCTAACGTATCTTTTATATTTTAGGAAAGTAGGATGTGAGTTAATAGAGATGTCGTTGTTATTTCTACCAGGACCATTGTCCATGTGAAAATTACCCCATTGCCTCTTTCAACGTTATAAAGTGAATCGAAGCAAAGCTAACCAGCCAAATCTCATTATTCTATCGGTTACCGAATAAAATTTATGAACATTATTGAAAATGAAATCGATTTTTTAAAAGCGAATTTCGAAGCTGACTTCCCCATACTGCACGGTATTCGTATAGTTATACACACACACACACACACACACACACACACA
>NC_068984.1:72478650-72480328 GCF_001194135.2 Octopus bimaculoides
AATATCATTATTTTAATTTTTGTAGCCTATCCTTAGATTTCACATAGAATTTGATTACCGCTCTTTGAAAATGACGTCCAAGTAGGTGCACCCATCTGAACTGAGTAGCTCTTTGGCAGATTTTGAACATCTTTCCGTTCAACAATTCTACACCAGCTAGTTTAATTATGAGGACGGTCAAAGAGGACGTGATTCTAATTTTCTTTTTTTTCTTTCTTTTATTTTTCTGTTTTTTTTTTTTATTCACACTTTGTCACTTCTGTCCACTTTTTGCATCAACCTCTTGGTTTTTGTTTTGTGGCTTTCCATGTACCATCGGCCTGATAATATGGGAGGTAAGTGAGATTGGGCGATAGTTAACTGTAAGAGACCCATTTCACTTTTTGAAGACCGCAATGGCAGATTGGGATGAGAATTGTTTCGGTATATGGCCTGAATCTAAAGTATTTCTCCAGAGGTTATAGGAGTTGCAAGTTGGTGTCTACTCGACTTCTTCTATGATACAGGAGAAGGCCATTAATGAACATTCGTCCCAGTATGTTATCCCCTAGAATCAATGATATTAAGATTAGTTCTTCAGTTGTGACCTAATAATATCAGTCTAAAGGATTATAGAGGTCTCAGATGATCATAATATCAGCATTTACTTTATGAGCAAAAGAAATGGAGGAAATGGGGTTTACAATTCAGAGTTACACTTCGTAGGAAAAGATAGTGTGGTGAAATATTTTATCATCCTTTATTTCTTCCTTCTTCAAGCTTTCTCATACAACTCTACATTTATTTGGGAATTTAAACTAAGAATTTTTTGCATGCGGCATTTTGTTCATCCTCATTTAACTTAATTATATGATTTCATGGTTAAGTTTCTTAAGATCATTTAATATTGCTTTACTGAAGTGTTGTGGAAGGATTCCGATCACTGCCCAAGTGGCTAGAGGTGGACTGATTCGTTGTTATCAATTAAAGAACTGTGAGCAATTGGGAGATCGTGTTGGTAGCAGTTCACTGTGAGCCGTTGATATAAAGTGTTGAGTTTCGTGTAATCGAAAATGATAGTGCGTCGTCTATATACTTTCCTTTCCCCTGCTTCGTTATATTATATATCCAGTACAAGGATATAAAGTAAAGAATAAAAACAAATATAACACACATTCAAGAAAAAAATCAATGAAATACATACATACAAATTAAGGATGTTTAACATCGGTAAAGCGTGATTATGTCAATTTCGATACTTGAAATATCATGGCAAGTTAAGGTACTGTAATCTCAATTATGAATTCACAGGATCTGTTTGATGTGTTTGTGTTTAGTTCGAGGATCTTCATTTCGTATTATTCCACTTTATTCTGCCAAATAGGAGTACCAGTTGCAGCTGAACGTTGTCAGTGTTACGAGAATCTGCGAACGCGTCTACTGGGTCGTCTTCAAAGAGTATAAGTACATGAAAAACTGAGATATGAAGCGATCTAACGAACCAGTAGAATACAAATAGACTTTAACTTAGTGTACATTTTAACGATTCCAAACGAGGGAAAAGCAAATCTGATATTGCAGAGAACTGAGCTTAGGATATAAGGTCACGTAAGTAAATACCGTTGCCATGTTTTGCCTGAAATTTCAAACCACCATTATCACAAACATACATCTATATACATATATAAAAAAAAAAACA
>NC_068984.1:72480615-72482394 GCF_001194135.2 Octopus bimaculoides
ATAAAAAAAGATAACTACGGAAAAGTTACGACGCAAAAGATTTTGATCTGTGCTGTTGTTTAAACAAAACAAAGGCATCTATCTCACACAACTACTTGGTAAATTTTATCATGGTATCTAGGTAAATTACTCGTATTTTACAACTGTTGTCGCAGACGTCTTGGAAAGATTTAATGGCGAATAAACTTGACAGCGGAAACTGGCAGATTTTATTTCGTTTTATTATCCTCGTCTTCTGCTTGGCGACTGGGTATCGGCAAAATTGTTACTGCTCTTAATTCTGACTCTCCAAAAGTTACTGCAGTATTTGATATAGAATTAGTTTTGCAAATATATGTATCATTTATATGTATATATGTACGCACGCGCACGCACGTACACACACGCACACGCACACACGGAACCATTTATGTATCATACTTAATGTTACTACATCGTTGGAAGGCAAAATTATGGTGGTATAAGTCCAGAGATAACTTCTCTCATGGACGTATTACATAATATGTATATAATGATAGGAGATAAAAGTTATCCCAGCAGCGGTTACTGAGAACATTAGATTTATTTCGGCCTCATTGAGACTTGTCAATGGCTTCTAGTCACAGCCATCAGCTTGTACAGCTTAAACAAGCTTTGTTGTCTTCGTTATATAGGAAGTGGGTGAAAAATCATTCACTGGTATTATGAATAACCATCTATGTATCATGTTTAATGTAAACACATGGGTGAAAAATATATTTACTGCAGTATTCGTCTAGAGGTAATATCTCTTAAGGACGTGTTTTGTTTAAAATCACAAAATATATCGGAGGAACTGCTTTAATTTACTACGTTTTTGCATATAATTGTCTTTTATTCAACTAAGTGGTTATTCGCAATACTAGTGAATAGTTTTCATTGTTTACTTATATATCAGAGACGATAACCTTCATCTAAACCTGTACCTGACTGTGAGTAATTACCTTTGGACCGTGGCCGAAGTGGATCTGGTGTCCTTGTTAGCAACTGTTGGAATGATTGCCATCTCCATCCGATATATACTTTCTTTTTAAACTTAGCTCGCCCATAAAAGGTTTTATCTCCAGACGAATACAGCCGTAAATTTGCCTGTCAATGATGAAATTACATTAAATGCAATACAAGTTAATTCTTTTATTAATTCCGCTCGGTGGTTACTTGTAATACCAGTGAATGCTTTTCGCTGTTTTCCAGTATAACGGAGGCGACAAGTATCGTTGAAGCATGTTGCTGACTGTAACTACGCGTAACAGACAAAATTGAGAAAAGCTGAAATGCATCTGGTGTTGTCATTTGTTGCCACTGGAAAGACTTTTCCCTATCGCTGATATATATCTATATTTCGCCATTATAGTAGCTTCTCGGTACTGTGTACTTGAAACAATTCGAAACGAAATGAATGGCTGGACTGTGAAATATATGCAAATAATGTGAAGTCTATTTGCTGGGGAGCTGCAACGTAACATGAAGATTAAATTATGGATTGAAACCAGCTCTAATAACGTATACCTTATCGGTCGCACATACATAGTATATGTGTTCTGTTTATATGCGCATTTGCTGCAGTATATCAATATCTATCATTCTCAATCATCTCAAGGCGCGTTGACTCGCCTGGTCTGGAATATTCAGTGTTCTTTAACACTCGGCGTTGTATAGGGAGCTTTTCCGTGACACTATCTCGCTTTAAATGGATAATCGAAACACATCCACTATGTATGTACGACCAATAGTATATACATATATATATATATATATATA
>NC_068984.1:72483217-72488044 GCF_001194135.2 Octopus bimaculoides
GCATGGAATTGATCAGCATTCATTTTTTCAAGCGAAACTATGGAATTAGAGCTTTATTTCCATATTGAAGACGTTTCCTATAAACAAATTTAAAAGATAGACATGTGTGTGTGTGTGTGTGTGTGTGTGTGTGTGTGTGTGTGTATACAGGCTAAATATTCCTTGAACGATTGAGTTCCCAGGAAAAAAATGAGTTCGTTTTGAATCACGTTCTTCCGTACTTCTGCGTCTGTTTGCACTGTTAAACAAAACTTAGGCTGTTCTCTGATTGTAGCGTTCAGTATAGTTAACGTTATTGCACGGAGCTTTGTACTAAGATGTCTCCACTGTCCCTGCCACCAAAGCTGAAAAAGCGCTGTATACGT
This sequence comes from Octopus bimaculoides, assembly GCF_001194135.2. Lineage (NCBI taxonomy): Eukaryota > Metazoa > Mollusca > Cephalopoda > Octopoda > Octopodidae > Octopus > Octopus bimaculoides. Next base: position 72,483,583 of record NC_068984.1, read on the forward strand.
GTGTGACAGAATAAACCTAAGATATGTGAGTCGCGCTTCTACGTTTAGGTATATTTCGCCACTACTGTTTCACGATTGCATTATGTTTACGATAAGACCAGATACAGTATGACTTCGTTGGTCCATTTCAATGGTGATTTTTCTGGGGAATACTCAACCATGTGCAATATTTTTCATTAAGTAATTCACTTATCTGAACAATAGAAATGTTTATTGTGGAAGCCGTTGTTGATCAATTTATCTATTTTTTTCTTTTTCGTTAAACGTGACACTTATTTTGTATGTGACACTTATTTTAGCGAAGTCCATTTTGATGCAAACATTTGGGTCATGATTTCGGTTTCAGCACACCTTTCCTCCTTCCGACCTGTCTCATTACAGGACGTCTGAGGCAGGTTGGAAGAAGAGAAGACGGTTTGCTCAAACCGGGAATGTGCCCCAAATGCTTGCAGTAGGGTGAACTTCGCTAAAGGCATACAAGATGAAAAGTGTTGGTGTTAAACCTAACGATGGTTTATGATTAAGATGAAGTTAAATAGAAGACAAGGAGGGCCTTAAATCAGGAAAATCAATTGACTTCAAATTCTCTTAATATAAATCTTTTACGTCAAATTTAACATTTTATTTATTAGGAACGTCAGAACGTGGAAGTAGTAAGAGTTAATTAGAAGTAGTTTTCAAACACGTTTCTACTGGTCAGTTTTTCATACCGTATGACCAGCCATCATTGTGTTCATGGTTAATAGCACTTATCTCTTACAAGCAGTGTCCATCTTGCAAAACATCGACAATGCAATAAATGTACTAATATATACAGACATATACTGCACGTATACGCAAATTCTGTTTCAATGGGAAGTTTGAAGATAGAAATACAATGTAGAGAAATTGTAATTTTGAAAGCAATTTCGTATTATCTATTGTATCAATTACAGACATTTGCATTCTTCTAGCTTACGTAGGCAATTTTCTTCGAAACTATTGCAAGAGAAGAAAAAAATGAATGGCATGATGATTTACTTTACCATGGTCAAATTCTTTTTAGATTGAATTGAAAGACTACACTATTATAATAAAATTAGAATCACTGTTGTTCAAGATACGTAAATTGATATTAATTATAGTAAGAAAACAATGATTAGCTCTCTCTCTCTCTCTTTCTTTCTCTCTCTCTCTCTCTCTCTCCCTCTCTCTCTCTCTCTCTCTCTCTCTCTCTCACGCTCTCTCTAGTATCAGCATCGCCATTAATACCACCATCCCCGTAGGCCTGATAATCGTCAGCAGGTTTTCTGAGATTGAAATCTCAATGCTTTACTTTGTTCTCAACAAGATAATGCTCAAGATTATCATGTTTTCACTGACCCGGTCAAATGAAACAGCCAGCCATTGAATATTTATATCGGGCTGTGAGAAGTATATATATATACATACACACACATGTATATACATATGTATATATGCACATATGTATGCATGTAAGTATATACACATACATATTTATGTTTATATAATTGTATAGGTGTACATTTGTGTATACATACATATATATGTATGTGTGTGTATATATATATTAAGAGAGAGAGAGAGAGAGAAAGAGAGAGATGTAATGCAAAGATGACCCTAAGGTCAACGTAAAACGAGTTATCTTGATAAGATTGGGCTCAAAGTAGACACTGAATGAATTAACTGTATCATTGATAGACTTAGATCGGTCGGCATTTCAATTGATACAGTATAAAACTTGTTCATAATTTTCCCTGTAATTTCGTTCACGGAAGTTCATATGTTTTGAACTGATTGTCCCTTGGCTCTTCTATGTCAGTTACATATTTCTCTCTCACTATATATTCTATATACTTAACACAGTGAGATGCTCAATTCTCTAATACTTTGTCATTCGCAAACAGCAACCAGGTAATCTTCAAATCAAGTTACCATTTGTATTTCTCACTGTGTCGTTCTCTTTCTTTGTCTTTCTCTGTAGCTCTCTACACATACTCTCTCTTTTAGTCTTTTACTTGTTCAGTCATTTGACTGCGGCCATGCTGGAGCACCGCAAATCGCCCCCAGGACTTATTCTTTGTAAGACTAGTACTTACTCTATCGTTCTGTTTTGCCGAACCGCTAAGTTACTGGGACGTAGACACACCAGCATCGGTTGTCAAGCGATGTTGGTGGGGACAAACACAGACACACAAAACGCACACACATATATATATACATATACTTATATACGACGGTCTTCTTTCAGTTTCCGTCTACCAAATCCACTCACAAGGCTTTGGTCGGGCCGAGGCTATAGTAGAAGACACTTGCTCAAGGTGCTGAACCCAGAATCATGTGGTTGGTAAGCAAGCTACTTACCACACAGCCACTTCTGCGCCTGCATACATAAAGGCGTAAACACGCATATATATACGCATATATACATACCAGCATGACCGCAGCCACTTGGCTGAAACACATAAATAAATAAATAAATAAATAAATATAAACGCACACACATACACACACACACACACACGCACACACACACATATGAATGCTTATATGTTTATATTATACAAGTTATATACTCGTACGCATGTGGGTGTGTTCACGTTGTTATGTTCTCTAAACTTTCAGAAAAAATTATCAGCGTGTTCTTCGCCGTGTAACGTGTTGTGCCGTGTATTACTGCATAATATATATAGTATTGTGTATGTGTGTTTGCGCATGTGCATGTGTCTACGTATTCGTATACATATACGTTTATTACACAATGACATGCTTTGCCCGCATGCATATATGACGGGGAAAACATTTACTGATTGTGGCTTAAAGACCTGGAAACAAGATAACTTAGGGATATATTTGCAAAGGAATTGCAAACAATTAATGCGTTTATTGCATTATTATCCTTAATGAAAACAGTACAATTTTGTTCTAAATGTCTAAATTTATAAAATGTAATTCTGCGATAAATGCTTCGTTTATTAATACTCTATTAGTATTGGATTGCTGTTATTATGGAAACTAAATAAGTACCGTCAGTTAAAGTAATCAGTACAGTACCAGATAAATAAGTGGAGAACTGGAACGACTTCATAATAGTATCTAGCTGGCCTGTTCTCTTCGTTACGAGAGAAAATATGTTCATATTAAAGACTTATAGATGCATTAACAGTCGATTCTGCATTTCTTTCGGCGTTGCTGAAAAATATAAAGTAAAAGACAACAACTACCAAATACTGAGGTTTATGCACTGCTCAATACCCTCTAACTACAAAGATTAACATAGTGTTTGATCAAATAAACGCATTATTAGAAATATAATGTTGGTGAGCATTGAGGAGTAAGAGATAAGCTCTCAAACGGACCGAGAACGTGTGGTTTGTTTGATGCTCATTTACTTCAAATTAACTTCTGAAGTCTTTGAAAAAGTTGCCCAAGTCGTATTATCTTAGTCCAATACCCAATGCAATTTCTGGTTCCGTGGCTTTGTAACCGAATTGTATTCACTTATTAGTATTGTAATGGGGACTTGTGAAAGCTTCGGAGAGCATGACGTAGATATTTGATAACCGAAGCTGTGCGATCTAGTTTCAATCTCCAGCTATGGCAGTTTTTAATTTACTCTATGTAAGTTTTCTAAAATTGTGAGAAAGTAACAGTATGCTAACATTTATTACTTGTTTCGCTATTAGTCAAAGCATTTTATGCATTCAGTGAAATATCATCCTTATATATTATAGAAAGAGATGCCAATGACAATGTACGCGTTTATTCTTCCGTTGCAAAATATATCACACACGTGCCTCTGTGTTTCAAGGAATTGCAACGCTATCACAAAATCTGAAGAATCGTGTAAAAGCAAAGGTTTATTATTATTAATATCGTTGTTGTTGTTGTTGATGCTGCTGTTGATGTTATTGTTGCTGTTGTTAAGGGGGCGAGCTGCCAGAATCGTGAGCAGGCCGGGCTAAATACTTAGTGATATTTCGTCTACATCGTTTTTAGCTTAAATTCTGCCGAGGTCGACTTTGTCTTTTTTTCTTTCGGGGTCGATAAGATAAATACCAGTTGAACCCTGGAGTCAATGTAGTCGATTTAACCCTTTCCCCCAAATTGCTGCTTTTGTAGAAAAATTTGAAACCATTATTATTATTGTTGTTGTTGTTGCTGCTGTTATTAAGGTGGCAAGTTGACAGAATCGTCAGCACGCCGGGGGAAATGCATAACAGCATTTAGTCTGTCGTTACGTCCTGATTGCAAACTCTGTCGATGTCGACTCTCTCCTTCATCCTTTTCGGGTTGTTAACTTAAGTACCATTTGGGTACTGGGGTCGATCTAATCGACTGCACCTCCCCCAAAATTTGAGGCCTTGTGCCTATAGTAGAAAGGATTATTATTATTATCATTATTATTATTATTAGTAGTAGTAGTAGTAGTTGTAGTAGTAGTAGTAGTAGTAGTAGTAGT
>NC_068984.1:72488054-72497519 GCF_001194135.2 Octopus bimaculoides
TTATCATTATTATTATTATTAGTAGTAGTAGTAGTTGTAGTAGTAGTAGTAGTAGTAGTAGTAGTAGTAGTAAGTTACCCTCTGAGTACAAATTCCGCCGAGGTCCACTTTGCCTTTCATCCTTTCGGGGGTCGATAAAATAAGTACCAGTTGAGCACTAGGGTCAATTACGTTGACTTAACTCATCCCCCGAGATTGCTGGCCTTGAGCCAAAATTTCAAATCGTTATATTATCATAATGAATGAGTTATGTTCTGAGTACAAATTCGGCCGAAGTTCACTCTGCCACTCGTTGTCGATAAAATAAATATTAGTTGAGTCCCGGAGTCGATGTAATTGACTAGTCACCCTCAACCAAGACATCAGTCCTGAGCGTATAGTAGAAAGGATTACTTTGAATTGTAATAAGGTGATGGATTGGTAAACTCAATGGAATGCTATTTACTTACTTTTTCAATGTACTGGTTTCAAATTCCACGGATAAAACACTTTTCCTTCCATCCTTCTGGTGGCTTAATAATATATGAGCCAACCAGTACCGAAGTCTTCAAACGAAGTAATACTGTTTTATGGCGACGCAAGAAATCAGTATTATAAAATGTAATGGAAATAATAGTTTCAAATAATAATAAAAGTGATAATTTCAAATTTAAGCACTGGTTCTTATTTTATCGACCCCGAAAGAATGAAAGGCAAAGTCGATCTTAGTTGAATTTGAACCCAGAACGTAAAAAAAGACGAAATAGAGCAAAGCGATTTGTCTGACGTGCTAATTATTCTACCAGATCGCCGACTTATGCAAATGTAATAATGCAAGATTAGAAACAGTGGGGAATTAGCTTAAGTGTTTCATCCCATTTAATTTAAATATGTTGGTAGAAAAGAGCTACAGATGTGATGAGTAGTTTATGGTTCGAATGCATATCATTCAATTACGGTAGTAGTTTAAGAGTATTCTTAAGGCCGTAATTTACTCACACGCAGCATCTTCAGAGCTTTGTCGCTAATTCACTTCATAACCAAATTGAAAACTTTTAACATTTTTGAAGAGGAGTCGCCCTAGCTCCATTTTGGCATTAAAAAATTAAGATTCGGTCCAGTAGGAAAAAGTTTACATCAAAATTTATAGCAACGTTATAGGAAAGTAAGTAACACCTCCTATCAAGTTTAGATCTAAATACCTTTTAAAAGCAAAATATATTTATTTTAGCTTCAATGATAGGAGAAAGCATGAGGAAATTCATAATTTTGGTCCCATGCAAAAAAAATTGTATCAAAAAAGTTGTGAGGTAAAATATCATGAAGAAAAAATATAAGACAAAAAATTGGATTTAAGTTTAATTAACTTTTTTTTATTTTAAAGACAAACTATATGTTAATTAAGTTTAAGTGATAGAACACAATCCGAGAAATTTCATGGCATCAATCTCATGCAATGAAGTTTTAAAAGAAAAAGTTATGAGTGTTTGCTTCTCAAATTTGAAGGTGATAATATGGTGCTATACATTTTTATGAATATAGTTCAATGAGGGGGGTCTTTTGATATATGTCACCGACATCATTGAGGTAAGGAAAAAATTATCAGCGGCACCGCTAATTTGCAATTAGTTTAATTACATCATCTGTATTAAGTAATGCAATTATATCATGTAAATAGTCCCATAATATCTGCGACGAGAAAGTTTTAAAAGAAAAAGTTATGAGTGTTTGTTTCTCAAATTTGAGGGTGATAATATAGTTCTATGCTTTTTATTAATATAGTTCAATAAGGGGACTTATAATATATGTCACCGGCATCATTTGAGGTAATTTTCAATCAGGTAAAATCTTAAATTATTAATTGATACATTAATCATAATAATAGCATAGCCTGGAAAAAAAACATGTAATACATAGAAAATACAAGAGAAATAATATTCTTAAGATTATAAACCCGGAAAAGTACAGGACAAGTTATTACACACAGAAAAGTTCAGGACTACTTATTACAACTGGTAAAGTACAAAGCAAGAAATTTTTTACTTGAAATATTACAGCTAAGGATAAAATTTGACTATTAAAAAGTATTTGATTTTAATTTACAAAGTAACATTATAATTTTTAAAATGTATCATTATTTTGTTAAAATATTGACCCACTAGACGACTGAAAAAATGAGAGCCAGAAATACCCATATAGCTAAAGTTTTATGCAAAGTTGAATAATATATATTCATTATGTAAAAAATAGTCATTGAGTCAAGGCTAAAAATGTGAAGACTTGGCAATAACTTAGGTAATAACACAAGCAAATTTTACTGTGAATTCGCTGTTATAGTTAGTTGTTACTATAATATATAACTAATGCTTGTAACATTCTATTTATTGTACTAACTAATTATGTACTACTATTATTTTTATAACCTATTTTCAAATTTCTAATTATTAATTGAGAATACGTGCAAGAAATATTTCAATTGGGTTATTTTGTTTTTATTTTTAATGGAAGTAACAAGTAGTAACAAATAGAAGTAATAGCTTGTAATAAAAATTTTAGTTTTAATAAAAGCTAATATTTTCTAAATCTAAATAGTTTTTTTGAATTTTTATCCTTAGTTGCAATAGTTTAAGTAAACATTTTCTTGTTTTGTACTTTACCAGTTGTAATAAGTTGTTCTGAACTTATCCAAGTGTAAACTTGTCCTGTACTTTTCCAGGTGTAAACTTGTGCTGTACTTTTCCAGGTTTATAATCTTAAGAATATTATTTCTCTTGCTCACATTTTTCCATGTAATGGTAATATGATGCCCAATCAAAACCGAATGGCGTTCATTTTGTAACTATATTGTGGGATTTATGTCTTCTACACCGATAAAATAACAACAAAATATGCACCAGTAACTTCTACCTTATGCCTTTGAGCATCGATTGTACATTTTCATATTATTAATAAAAAAAAAGCAAAACAATGCATAAACAATAAATGTTTTTAATAAGTGTATGCTGTCAACTTTTTATTGACTCTCCTCACTAGCACGAAATTTGGAGACTGCGTGGCTGATTGTGCTTTTTAAGCTTTCTTTTGGTAACGAGGTGGAGCTGGTGAGGCTGGTAATATTGTCGGTATGACAATCTGCGTCTTCCTCTATGTGTGTGTTTGTGTGTGTGTGTGTGTGTGTGTGTGTGTGTGTGCCGGCGTGAGGCCGGATGTTTTTGCTTCTCTTCGTAGTGTGGAGGAACCAGAGTCTGTTCCAGATATGGGAGTGTTTGAGTTAGTGTTTATTAATGTGAGAAGGAAATGGAGAACTGGGTTAAGGGACACCATTGGTAGTTGCTTCTGCTGATATTCTTGACGTTGGTGGTGATAGTTGGGCCGTTTTTTATTGCTGCTACTGTCACTACGGCTGCTACTGTTCTCTCTTCTACTGCTGTTTTTCCTACTAATGGTACTGTTGGCCATTCCGCCGCTGATGGAGCCACCGATACTGCCTTCTTCATTTTTGTGTAGTGATTTTGCTTGTGATACACTAGCCACCTTGGTGTTATTGCTGCAATCTTTTTGCCTTGTTGTAGATATTGTTGTTGTAGCAGTGGCTGTTATGTCAGTGGGGGATCCCTCCTATCTCTATTTTTGTTTTTGATGTGTGGGCAGAAAGCCCGAAGATGATCTGTCATTCCACAGACATGACATGGGGATCGTCTACCCTGCACACTCTTAACTCATCCATTCGGCAGAATCAACAACACTACCGTGAGCCACAAGTGCAGAGTGTGTGGTGAGTTGGGTAAAAAGTTACGGCACATCGTTAGAGAAACGCGAAATTGGCGTAACGCGAAATTGGCGTAACGCGAATAAAAAAGACATTACAATGTAGCAAGAATGATCCATTGGAAGCTCTGTGGAACTCAAGGCCTACAAAGAGAAAATACGTGGTATGAGCAAACTCCAGAAGGAGTCACAGAGAATGAAAATTGCAAAATCCTGTGGGATGCAATGATTCAGTGCGATCACCTGATCAGACATTGGAAACCGGACAGTGTGGTGAAAAGAAAAAGGAAGAACATGCATAATAATCGACATATCATGTCCCGGTAACTGCAGGATCAAAGAGAAAGAAAAGAAACTGAACAATTATAATGACTTGAAGTGGGAATTACGAATGTTATGGTGAATGAAGAGAGTAGACGCAATACCAATAGTAATTGGCGCACGTGGAAGTATCAGCAATTAATAACCAACATGGCTCAAAAAGATTGGTACTAATATTGGGTCATCCCATAAATAATGCGGGTTTTTTATACTTCTTTTATTTTTCAAAATTAAGATAAACAAATTCTATTTCAATCTAATATATGTTCTCCTTCATTTTCTACAATGCTCTTCCATCTATCTGGTAGTCTTCCAAGGCCCCTCTTCCAAAATTCACTTCTCTTTGACGAAAAATACTTCACCACTACTGTTGTGACCTTATCCACAGAATTCCTATTTTTTTCGTCCAAATTATTTTGAAGACGGCGGAATAAATGATAATCAGATGGGAAAATGTTCGGTGAATATGGTGGGTGGTGCAACGTTTCCCATTCAAACTGTTCCAGCCCTTGAAATATCATCCTGGCTGTATGTAGCCGAGCATTATCTTAATGGAAGAATACCTTTCGTCTTGAAACCAAAGATAGTCATTTTTCTTCTAGCGCTAACTTGAATGTCTGGTTGAGTGACCAAATCCAAGCTTCTCTGCTAGATCCTCAACAGTTACAATGGGATTTTGTTTCACCGGGGTTTGCAGGATGTCCACGTCGTGCTCTACATATCTTCGGGGACGGGGATCGTCTTCTAGGCTGTAGTTTCCGGCTCGAAATTTCTGGAACCACCGTTGACACTGGCTTACGCTCAGCTCCGATCCCCATATACTGTATTAATATTCTTCGCACTTTCCGTTGCGTTCTTGCCTTTATTGAACTCGTAAAGCAAAATATGTCGAATATGCTTCTTTGTCACTTCTATTACAGCTTTGAAAATATGTTAAAATCGAACTGCACTCTTCAAAACTTGCACTAAAAATAAGTACAAGGTAAAAATTTCTACCTCCTTTTATAGCAAGTTGATGCAGGTAGTTTATCCTGTCTCCCTCCGACTTTTACTTTGTGCAATTGAAAAAGCTGCATTATTTATGGGATGACCCAATATAAAGGTAGAATACCTACAAAAATCAACATTATTTGGAACTGCAAGAATTCTTCGCAGGGTTCCTGGAGCATGATTGGTAAATAAGTGTCACTTTAGTTTTCTGGCTGTGGACAGCTGACACTTTCCATCATACCCAACAAAATAAGTTGTGAGTTTTCATCAAATAATAGTAATAATAATGCCTTGAAATTTTGCCAGAAGGGCAGTCCTTTTGGGGAGAGGATGAGTCTATTACATCAACTCCGGTGTTTCATTGGTACTTAATCTATCGACCCTGAAAGGATGAGAGCCAAAGTCAACCTCGGCAGAATTTGAACTCAGAACGTGTAGATAGATGAAATATCGCTAACCATTTCGCTCGTCGTGCTAACGATTCTGCCAGCTCGCCACCTTAATAATAATCATTTCTACTAGGGTACAAGGTCTGACGTTTGGAGAGAGGGGACTATTCGATCAAATCAACTCTAGTGTTTCACTGGTACTTAATTTATCGAGCCCTAAAGGACGAAAGCAAAGTCGACCTCGGCGGAATTTGAACTCAGAACATGAAAAACAGATGAAATACCGCTAAGCATCTCGCCCGTCGTGTTAATGATTCTGCCAGCTCGTCACCTTAGTAATGATAATAATTATAATAATAATAATAATAATAATAATAATAATAATAATAATAATAATAATAATAATAATAATAATAATAATAATAGAATGTCTGTCTTCAGGTTAAAGAAATGTTAACAAAAATAGGAACGCAGGATTTCTTCGTTAATAATAATAGTGATGATGATGGACTCTCCCATCGTAGACGACGTATGAGCGTTGAGCTTTTGCCGAAAGACCTGCTCAAATGATATTTTATAGTGATCAAATGTTTGTGGTGTACATTAGCTCACTCTCTCCATCAAATCAACGTTGTCTAAACAGGTGTTGAAATGGTCGCAGTGTCGAAGTGGTCGCAGAGCAACGTCAGATGAAATATTTAGCTCAAGAACACAACGCTCTATTCGGTCTAGGAATTGGAACGACAATCGCTAGATTGTGAGTACAACATCCTAACCACTAAGTCATAATAAGTAATAACAACAATAATAATGTGCTGACCTATGTTAATTGATTTGGTTGAATATCATACATTACATTAATTTCTTGGGTTTTGTTTATGAGTATCTTTCACCACTTCGAAATCAATAAAAAGAATTACCAGTGATAAACAGAAAGTGACGATTCTATTGACTGTATTCTTCTCCTGTAACTCTATGGCTTAATGCCGATATAAGAAACTATTATTAATTATAATAGAACAGCCGGTTCCATTGAGTTTCTGAACGGACATCTCTGACAGCAAAGATATCTCTCAACTCAACATTATATTACAATATACAGGATAATATTTATAATAACACAATGGATGTGTATATCAATTGCAACCGTCGATGTAAGTTAGTTACAGGCATTGCATACATATGTCGCCATGGAATAAACACTGAAGCATAAACAGAAGCTGTAATAATGACTTAGTCTTGAAACACATGATCACTGTTCACCCTTTTAGAATTATCATGTATGCATAAAATCGCAGAACATATATAACAAGAGTTCAATACGAGTGTTCACAGCATAAAATAGAAGAAAGGAGGAAAATTTTAACCTGAAAAAGAGATGGACATACTATAAGAATATTTTCGAGTTACCGATTTAACTACAATCCTGAAAGAAAGTAAGCTTTAAAAATTACTGATTGGTTTCATCTCACTGTTTTGAAGTAATATTCAAATGTTTAATTTTGCTGTTCTTTATTGTTATTCTTGCTGTTCAACACTCGATCCAAAACTGATCGAGGTGACGTTTAGGGAAAGAATTTATAGCTATAGTTACTCCTTCATGTCATTTTAAATGTTATGAAAGACTGCATTATTTAATGATTCATCCTTTACCGATTTATAAATCCGTGAAGTTTGACTTGAGGGTAGATGGTTGACATTTTCCCCAGGTGATCAGTGGTAGAAAAACGAGTAAGAAATGAAAGCGATAAAATAAAGGAGTAATGCAGATTAGAATGTGTGAAAAGAGAAGCAAAGGTTGCACGTTGCCTATTGAAATCAGTTGATGTGGCTTTCTAGTGACGTTAGTGTTTTATTTCCCGTAGAAGATCGGTTTGGAATTCAAGCAGATGAAGGAAGTTATGAAGGATGTTTGGACCTAGTTCAAGGCGGTTATCTTTGAAGAATGAGTGCAGGTGGAACCCTTTGGCAGGTGAAAGCTAATTGAGCCCTCTCTGCTCCCACCCCCAAATTCGAAGCGTACCGGCGAAAAGCTTGACTCTGCTATACTTGCTCAAGATACGGGAAAATTTCCAAAACTACTGTAGATGCAGCTACCACTAGTAGAATATCTTGTAAAATCTTCAAGTAGATCCTGTACTTTTTGCGTAGAACAGAACATCTTTGGCGTTTATTTCTCTTATTTGACAATGAAATAACATAATCATTCCAATTCCTTGCTAATCTTTATCTATGTATTTTTTCTCTTGTTATATAACATGCTTTGGTTATATATATAATTATAGGTAATTGAATAGAGCAGGCTGTAATAACATTTCTTCCTTCACAGTTTATCACGGGTAATACTTCTGAGAAGCGACAAACTTATGTTGGTCGTAGCCTTTTAATAGTCAGTCATTGCTTTAAAAAAATCCTTTCTTGGAGAGGTTGAATTTGCTGTTGCTAGTACCTTTGAAAGGTAGTTTTTCGAATGAAAAGAATTCTGCTCATGTGATTGTTAATTTTATTGATAAATCAATAAAACACTTTGCCTATTTCGATAGCAAAACTTTTGATTTAATAGAAAAAGTTCAGAAACTTGATCCATTTCTCGTTTATCAACCAAAGATCACTGGACGAACTGAACTGAACGAATACTTAGCTGCCATTCATGAAATGAAAATAGCTGTTGATTTTCCCCCGTGTTGTGCCATTAGTATTGAAAATTCTGGCGTTCCGTTAGTAGTAGTAGTAGTAGTAGTAGTAGTAGTAGTAGTAGTAGTAGTAGTAGTAGTAGTAGTAGTAGTAGTAATATTTCAACCGCTTTTAGTGATTTCTTACAATGGCTCAAGACCACAATTATCTCCCGGTGGTACGCATACCTTCTTTGAGATAAGACAGTAGCATGTATATTTACTAGTAAAATCTCAGATTTAGCAACTACATAAAGAGAAAAAAGGGGCTGGGTAAAATAAAAGTCCTGCTATTACTCTACTACTACTACTACTACTACTACTACTACTACTACTACTACTACTACTGCTACTGTTGTTGTTGTTGCTCTTTGTGTGACGTTTTATTTTAGATCTTTTTGTCTTTAATGCATGTGGAGGCAGAGTGTTTAATAAAATAAACTACCTGCAGAGTAATGGGTCGATGTAATCGATTATAACCTCCCATAAATTTCTATGCTCTCGTATGTCCATGTTAAGATACTGTTATTGTCAGAATAATAATGTAAATAATGCTATCTAATTGAAGTGGTATTTTGTAGGGACCATTTACGTTTTAAATTCAAATTCTATCGAAGAAAATACATACGCACACGCACGCACACACACACACATTAACGTTATTTACATATATCCGTTACTTTAGTTTTCTTTATATTTTCATCCTAAATTTGTCATTATACGAAGAATTTTTCTAATGTCTGTCCCCTACTTTGATACCTTTACGCTCACCCTAATTTATGTCCTTGCAAATCTTATAGGTTGTGAGCACTGTTGGAATAAATAATTTGGTTCAGCTGCCGAAATTTTGGGGAAGATTTCTAATTGACAACTGATGATCAGACTTCCCGGTATCCATTTGTGGTTTCTTTCAGTTTTACTGGAAAAACCCGTGTGTATCTTTTATTGTTTCAAATATGTGTGTGTGGGTGTGTATGTGTGTTTGTGTGTGCGTGTGAGTGCTTGTGTATGCATATGTATATACATATGTATATACATAAACAGGAGACAGGAAAACGGATAATAATGCAAGCAGAGAAAATGCTTCGTGTGTCTTTGTGTTTTTCATTCATTTAAGTTTGAAATAATAGTAGGTTAACAATATATATTAATTCTCATTATGGAATGGAATGCTAGGGATTTTGCATAAAACGAAGATTGTGAAAATGTTGCAGAAGAATCAGTAAGATAATAATAATAATAAAATAATAGTGGTATCTGTCAAGCAATGGGTTATAGTTCCTAGAATAGTTTCTCATTTCACTCATACACTGCTAACCATAATTATAATTCTGATTATTAATACA
>NC_068984.1:72499873-72501370 GCF_001194135.2 Octopus bimaculoides
ATATATATATATATATATATATATATATATATATATACACGCCCGGATATATATCGATAAATATATAATTAAGTGTAGATTAATCAATATATTATTATTTAAAGGGTATATATATATATATAGATATATAGATATATATATATATGATTGTAAATATATACACAGACGTGTATATTAATACATTATCTCTGAGAGAATTTTAATTAAGTGCAACTGAGAAAATAAGTAATATTAATGTAAAAGAAATAATTGAAAATGTTTATGTATGTTTCATTTTAAATTACCACGGAATCATAGCTGATGCATATGTTAAAAAATGACACACAAGGCTTATTGATATTATAAAATGTTTTCTATGCGTAGGCATACATAAAAGTAGTATTTCATATAGACGCACACTTTTACGCAAATATACACAGGAAAAAAAAAAGTCAAGTTTGTACAAGTAGAAATTTAAAAACAGCAAACATTGTCAATACTCGTAAGAGGGAGTTGCAGATTTTATACATCTGAACTCGATGAGTGTGATTTCGCATCTGCCCTATTTAACCAGTCATATCACCATAAAATGTCAACGACTAAACACACACACACACACACACACACACACACACACACACACACACACAAATACACACACACACGCACACAGATATCTATATACATATATGACATCTCATTTTAACAGATATATTTACCAAAATTACATGAAAATATTTTGGAATACTAAAGAGTAAATTTATTCAATAAAATCGCCATTCGCTTCAACCACGGCCTCCAGAAGACTTCAGAATCTCCTTCAAATCTTCTCTACGGTCACCTTGTTTAAGTTGGTAAAAGCTACCATGATCCTTGCCTTCAGTTCATCTTTGATGTTACACGGTGTTTTGTTGGTCTCTCGCTCAACTGCGCCACAACTAATTATGGAGGGGGTTGCGGTCTCGGGAGTAAGGTGGCCAGATGTTATGGGTGATGTGGTCGCAGAAATTGTCTAACAGTCTTCTAATTGTCTAATTCTCTAACAGGTTCTCCTGCTTGTGTGGCATGATACATACGTGTTGCCAGACGTAGGGTCTTTCAGCCGCCGCCATCTTGACCTAAGGAAGCACTACCTTCTGCAGGCACTTGACGTATGCCACCGTGTTTAGTCTCAAGCCGTGCGGGCAGGTGAATAGCGGCATAATGTCGCCATCACTAGTGATCCATCCAAACACCGTGATGTTGACTGGATGTTTGATTCTTATAACTCTCGTTACATGTCCTCAGATTGCACTCTCCTCAGAAGGACATCCAAACACTCTGAAATGCTCGTATTTGAGCTTTTGGTGCAAATACCAAGCAGTACAACATGTCGTTTCCAAATCTCTGGCCGAGTAAATTGTGTCATGGTGCTGTTTTTCTCACAGACCGTGCCCAACTGACTGTACTATACTGTGTACTCCACAAATCAAAAACAAACAATGTACATGCAATATATATATATATATATGTGTGTGT
>NC_068984.1:72502304-72506621 GCF_001194135.2 Octopus bimaculoides
ACACACACACACACACACACACACACACACACACACACATATATATATATATATATATATAAAACTTTAGTCAATTTGATGGATTCTGTGCCATTTTAACTTTTTTCTCATTATGGAATTCAGACATTGTCATCTCATTTAAACTTTTCTTCCTTGTTTCAAAAGTCGCGCAGCTATATCATGTTTTTCTATCTCGACATTTTGTATTCTGCACTTTATCACCTGATATTAGCAGGTATATAAGTATTTGTGGAAACTCAAAGTTGGTACTTAGTTGCGGAGAACGACTCCGATTAGAGACGAAAAATAGGTGGATGCTGTTTCGTCTTTTACTGTCCCCGAACACACTGTAATATGACAATCACTGGTATATTAAGTGTTTTAATTTTCGATCTGACTGCGAAGAGAACATTTAAGATACAAATAGTGCTCTGCAATCTATTTTATACCCTGATATTAGTGGTTTTGTAAACATTGTGTTCGTGGATAGTTAAAGTTATTATACATTTGCTGACGACTACTCCAAAAAGATTTGAAATATACGTAGAAGTGTTTACTCTTTTTCTCTTCAAGAACTTATTGGAGACAGATGGTTTATATTCGATGTAACAAGTGTTTTATTATACTTTAGAAAACATGTATGCCATATTTTTCAACAGTTCAATGAAAATGAAAAAGAATCTTTTATAATCTAGCATGAATTCGTTCTGAAATAGGAATGAAAATCAGCATTGAATGAATGCAAGTGTATTAGAGAGAAGTTTCTAGATAGGAAAGTTACCTGTCACTCCGACGTCACTCAAACATAACCTCAGAAATATCAACATCACATTCTTCATTCTCTATCTAACTCTCTCCCGCTCCCTCTCTCTTCACGTTTACCTCTACCCTACATCAATCTTCTACAACTACAGAGAGATAAAGAGAATGAAAATTTGCTATTACTCAGTTTAAACTTTTCCTCTTCCTACATCCTCTTTCTTTGTAAGGACTGAGGAAGATTTAGCTGCTCACTCTCAAAGTAAATGTTATAGAAATCTCTGTGAGATAGCAAGTAATAAGGATTTCATAATCTGATACAAGGACATCAATTTTACGGGGAACGGAATATGTTGATTACATTGATTCCAGTGTTTCACTGATACGTTCTTTTTATTGAACCCAGAAGGGTAAAAGACAAAGTTGTCCACAACGGAATTTGAATTCTGTACTTAACGCATTTTTCTGACGCTCTAGTGATTCTGCAAGCTCATCGCCTAGTGAATGAAAATAGCATTATATTATGTTTTGTTGTTCCTCAGTATTCGTTGGACAAATACATACACACATACATACATACATACATACATACATACATGCATGCATGCATACATACATACATGCATGCATACATGCATGCATACATACATACATGCATACATGCATGCATATACATACATACAAACATACATACATAGTATATCTCTCTATGTAAGTCTTTGTGTTTTTGTTTGCTCTATAGCACCACTTGACAACCGGTGCTGGCTTGTTTAGGTTCCGTAATTTTGTGGTTCGACAAACGACACAGATAGAATAAGTACTAGCTTAAAAAAATAATAACACTGGTATTGATTTGTTCAATACAGTGCCCAGTCCAGTGACTGAAACAAATAAAAAGAAATTATAAGATGAACAGTGAATGCATTGAAGCCATGAATATCCTATTATCTTTCCTGCAATAGTGTACACTTAACTGCATGATCTCTCTTTTGACTTTTCTAAGAAAATTTAGTGGAGATATTACTGTAATTTTTAGCAGATCACATGATCCCATTTATACAAGCGATCTCGTCGACTCGGAACAAAGTGGAATTATCTGGTAAATTATAAGTTGCATGCGATGCATTTAGGCTCAGATATCACCCTGTTAAAATATGTTTTTACTGTTAGAATTTATGTTTCTCATGAGTACAAGGGTAAAATTTTGTAGGGTAGTAGGAAAGTTTATGATATATTTTTTATTAATTTTATTGGGAGGTATTAGTAGACTCCACGGCCACCTGACGTCCACCTAGACCGATGGGATCGATGAAAGAATCGTTCATCTTGTATGGTTGCATGTTACCACTTAGGAAAAGGAAAAGAAACACGGTCCGAGATCGAATTTAAGAGCAGTGATATTCTGAGGTGTGGAGAAAAGCTCGGTGTTGTGGTTCGTTCAAAACCTTTCGGCAGCTACTAAATTCCTGAAGAGACTCAGAGAAAAAGCGAGCTGGGGTGACTAAGTTGAGATGGGCCTCACTCATCTCGGAGGATAAACGTCAATGTGGTGGCTGTAAAAAACAGAAAGTGATGAGACTATGCATTTGGTTAGAGGTAGGTGTGTGGTGGTAAACTGCTTTGTGTCACGCAGTCAAGAGACCTTCTGGTGGGGATTCGGAATATGTGTAGAAGCAGCATTGTTCCGCATATGTAAGCAATATTCCTTTGTGAACTCCGATCTGCTATCGTTCGTAACTGGAAAATATTATATCAAATAATGACTAAGTTAATATGTTCTATTTCATTTGATTTGAATATGGTATCCGATAAGCTGATATCTGAATGGACCACTGAAGAATATTTGAAACGTTAAGTTAAAAGATTTTAATTTTTTCTATTGAATACTACATTTAATTTCCATGTTTTCTTCTATTTTGTATCTCTCTGATATTATTTTATAACACTCAATTCCTTTCTTTTTTCTTCCTTTCTTCTGTCATTATACACTGAAAGCCAGTTTTAAACTCTTGTAATGTGTCCTCCAATTTTACGCATACATAGTAATTCTGTAAGGGTGAACAATAAGCGGGTATTTGGAGACTTAATCATTATCACAGTTTCCGTTTATGCTTCAATGTTTATTCTATGGCAACGGCATCTGTACGCAGTGTCTGTGACTAACTCTCGCCGACGGTTTCAATTTAACACTTGGTAATTACCAAGTGAGAAAATATGCACCGTTAATAGGTACTGGTTCAAAACTATCGATTACTTTCATTGGCTTGAAGCCTCGTAAGTATAGCAAAACTAAACATGAGGTTGCGTGGCCTTTATTATTTTTCTTCCTCCCCAGCCAGCCCCATCTCAAATTTTCTTACTCTTTCTTTCTCTCTCTCTCTCATTTTCTCATTCAGACTTTCTATCTATCTATCTATCTATCTATCTATCTATCTATCTATCTATCTATCTATCTATCCGTCTGTCTGTCTGTCTGTCTGTCTATCTAATGTTAATATAGTGAAATAACATCAATCGAGATTAGAAAAACATCGTCCTATGTGTAGCAAAGATAAAAATCAGACTACGTAGTCTTCATTCTTTTCTCTCTAATTCTGTCTGTACGTCGAGCAGTCTGACTGTTTGAATGCGTGTATGCCTGTCCGTCTATTTGTTTATGTATTTATCTATAAATCTATCAATCTAATCTCGTTCAGTCTATCTCTGTCTCATTGTTATTAACGGCTCAAGCGAAATAATACAGCATAAAATGACAATCGAATTGGAGTTGTCGCTTGAGTTCATTGAAAGTCATTCTTTACTCCTTAGCACTCTCCACTCACTAATTGCCACCATTAATTCTCAAGAAATGAACACAACACAATGTAATTATTCAGGGAACACGACTTGTATGGCAATGTAGTTAAAAAGCTCTCTTCTCAATTGCAGTTTGGCTTGCAGCTCAAATTGCACAGCGAATCTTTAACAGCTCGGTCTTGCCTACTTTCATAATCTCTTTCCCTACCTCTTTAATCTCCCTCCTCCTCCCTATTTATATACGTGAATATGTGTGTGCGTGTGTGTGTAGTTGTATGTATTTATATACATGAATATTCGAATGTTGTATTTGATGCTACTCAATAATGTAAACTTTATCAGTGTCACGTACTTCGTGTATGTGTGTTGTTAAACGCTAGTACAAGCAGATTTTCGTTTACGGTATATCCCTTCCAAAATGTACGTTGATAAAATAAAACACAATACAGTATAAGGCATCGATAAGCAGCAGAAACTGTGAAATGTCGTTATCTGCAATTTTGTCCACTTCCGAGGCGGTTTCGTTCCGCTTCACTTTGTGATATTTTTTTCAACACTATACTTCACTGAAAGTTTTCCCTGACGAAAGATCACTTTAGAGATGTATTTGTACTAGCGTTTCACAACACACTTATATTAAGTATGTCATATCTATCTATCTATCTATCTATCTATTTATCTATCTATCTATCTATCTATCTATCTATCTATCTACCTATCTATCTATGTCCATCCACTCTCTCTCTCTCTCTCTCTCTCTCT
>NC_068984.1:72506631-72507158 GCF_001194135.2 Octopus bimaculoides
TATATATATATACACGACGGGTTGCTGAAAAGTTCCTGGTTTGGGGTAAAAGAAAACACAAAAGAAAATATATAACGATTTTATTCAACATTTTCTCCTTTCAGATTCACATACTTATTGCAGCGGTCCTTCAGTTTTTCTAAGCCCTGTAAAAGAACTGGGAATGTTAGACCTTCAACCAGGCCTTCCGTAACAACCTTAAGGTCAGAAACTTTTCAGCACCCCTCGTACGCGCGCGCACACGTGTGTATGTATATATGTGTTTGTATATATACATATGTGTATGTGTATGTCTATATATATGTATGTATATATATACATATATACATATATATATATATATTATCTATTTAATTTACGACTATTAGTATTATTATTTATTTATTATATATTAGAATTTAATATTTATTAATATGTTTTATAAGATAACTATAGTTTTTTGTTCTTTTTATGTTGTTAGTTATATACATTTTAAATTTTTCATTCGTTTATTTAAGTATTATTATTTCATTCATGCTTTCGTATTC
>NC_068984.1:72509825-72510628 GCF_001194135.2 Octopus bimaculoides
TATATATATATATATATATATATATATGAGGGCGCATTGCCTAGTGGTTAGGGTGCTGCACTCACGATCGAAATCAATATCAATTGTTGTTAATCAATATTTCTCCATTTTCTGTTTACTTTAAATTTGATTTCTCATAAATTCATGTTTCTTTATCATTGCCTGTATCCTATAAGCATAATATGCTTGTATATGCATGCCCAGGGTTAACATAGGTAATTATACCGGTAGTAAAAGGGATATTTTTATCCCTTAGACGGTTATTCCAGCCTCTAACTCTACTAGCCTTATATATATATGAATAAGCAAACAAAAAGAGAAATAGATAGATAGATAAATAGATAGATGTCTTCTAATTATGAACTAAATGCTGCTTTTAACATAGTAAAGCTTGATTTTCTGTTCATAGTTTCTTCTTCATTGTGACTGTTTCTCGGAAAGATGCTAAATATTGCACTTAGTGTTGTTTATTTTCGGGAAAATTTAGGTCAGTGTCAAGAATAATGATTGATCTAAACTTCTGTAAATGACTTTTGATGTCACCTAATGTAGTCTTCTAGGAATTGAAGATATATAATAATGTCTAGTCATGTAATGTAGCGAAACTAGGTTATTGTCTAAAACCTGTAAAATGTTATTCGAACGTCGAAAGGGAAAGTAAGTTGACACATCTAATAACTGACAGTCGCGATTTTCGGATTACTGATAAATATATTGGCACATGAATGCTTAACTACATATGTTCGTGCGGGTTTGCATTACATATAATGTATAATATAAATAGAATAAATTATATATATATA
>NC_068984.1:72511685-72513077 GCF_001194135.2 Octopus bimaculoides
AGGACATTGCAAACAAAGCGTAGACGAGAAAACACACAAGCCACATAGAGAACATTCTACTTCATCAGCTGCCCCCGTTTTAACACCGGCGTTTCGAAGAGCTGGGCAGGACGCATCATTAAAACGGCTCTTCCCATGGACCGCAAATTAAATTTGTATACATAAATTAAATCTTGCCATGGAGGAATGTAGTGGCGGACAAAAAACAAGACAGGAAAACAAACAGAAACACACACACACAAACAGAGATGCAAACATAGATACACACACACGCAAACATATATAGTGAGAGGGTGGAGTGAGAGAAAGAGAGAGAGAGGCAGAGATCTTAATGTTGTATACATTTGAGATTACTGCGGGCAAATGTTTCTCTTAGATATATTAAAAGTGTTGAAACAAATTTTAACATATAAAAGGAACTACTTCAACTTTCCTCGCCAAATATTTACTTGTAATACTCTTTGCGTTGAGCGGCATTCAAATGAAAGTCTTTTACAGTTCAATACTTACTTCATCAATACAGATAGCGTTGGTTCGACTGGCACAAACAAGCGTCAGTATTGGCGTTAAAAGCAAAAAAAAAAGAAACCTGTGGGAAGGGCAATGTTGCCCTCTAGTTGGCACTTTATTCCAATGCGAGGGACAGAAAACATATTTTAGTAACACTGAAAAAATATTAGATGGAAAATCATTTATTTTGGCTCTTTTACCCAGGGAACCTGGGGTGAGGGTGTCAAGGATAACGGGTATCTAGAGTTCAAAGGGTTAACGAATACATACAAATAAATATGAATAAAATAATAGAGGATGAAGCTCACTTCCTTATGAGGCATGCCTCATTCTGTCACAGGATTACTAAATTTTGCCAGGGGTGGACTGGAGGCATATGAGATAATGTTTTGCTCAAGAGACAATACGTCGCTTGATCCAGGAATCGAATCAACAAACTTACGATCATCAACGTGTGGGAGGGACCCTAACAACTAAGTCATGCGAGTACACACGCATGTATATATATATATATATATATATATATATAAGGCGTAGCACTCCGTCGGTTACGACGACGAGAATTTCAGTTGATCCGATCAACAGAACTCGAGAAATTAACGTCCAAGTGACTGAACACTTCACAGACACGTGTGCCCTTAACGTAGTTCTCGAGGAGATTCAGCGTGACATAGAGTGTGACAAGGCTGGCCTTTCGAAATACAGGTACAACAGAAACAGGAAGAAAGTGTGAGGAAGTTGTGGCGGAAGAGTACAGTAGAGTTCGCCACCACCTCCTGCCGGAGCCTCGTGGAGCTTTAGGTGCCTTCGCCTAGGAAACATCCACAACGCCCGGTCTGGGAATCGAAACCGCGATCCTACGACCGCGAATCCGCTGCCCTA
>NC_068984.1:72513386-72515128 GCF_001194135.2 Octopus bimaculoides
TATATATATATATATATACTTCGATTCGAAGTTGTGTTAACCTCATAAAGGGATGGTTTCATCCAAGGAAATACTGGTTCAATACTTTGCATTTGGGGGGAATTAATTTCTTTAAAATGATAGGTATATATATAAACATATAGTTCATATTCCTATAAAAGAAGCCAAAGAACATGCCACATGCTTTGGGTTTGTGTTCTTTTATTTTCTTCCTAACTACATTTTCCTCACTGTAACAAATGGATCTGAACTGCTAGAATTCACCACCACCACCATATAGCTTGAAGTGAAACTGGAATGTAAATCTGTGAACTCGTGAAGCATCTTATGTCACCTGAGGAGGTTCTTTTGCACTGTACATTCTATCTGGCGTTGTTACATCGTTCCACGCCTACTAAGGAGCAGTACAGTATGAAGCTGAAACGGTTGTCGTGCTAATAAATGCTACTAGTTATACCCTGTCTTCCGTATTAATCTTTTGAGATATGCACTACATGCACCTTGGTAAAATCAACGTCAGCCTTTTTATTGGTATTCTGATTTTGTCTTAAAATCAACTATTTTAGAAGGAAGGGTAAACTTAATGTATTGATTTCAGTGTTCAGTCGAAACTTATATTATCGATACTGAAGGTGAAACACAAAGTCAACCGTGGCGGTTTTTGAACTTAGAATTTAGCACTTTAAATATTGCTAATCATTTTCCCCGGCGTGCTAATGATTCTGCCGGCTCGCCACCTTAATAGCAGCAACAGCAACAACAATTCTTCATACTATAGGTACAAGGCCTGAAATTTGGGAGAGGGATATAGTCGATTACAACGACCTCAATGCATAACTGGCACTTAATTTATCGACCCCGAAAGGATGAAAGGCAAAGTCGACCCTGGCGGAATTTGAACGGAGAACGTAGCGGCAGATGAAATACCGCTAAGCGTTTCGCCCGGCGTGCTAACGATTCTGCCAGCTTGCTGCCTTCAACAACAACAACAACAACAACAACAACAACAACAACAACAACAACAACAACAACAATAATAATAATAATGATAATAATCCTTTCTGCTATAGGCACAAGGCCTGAAATTTCGAAGAAGAGATAAGTCGATTACATCGACTCCAGTACATAACTGGTACGTATTTTATTGACCTGAAATGATGAATGGCAAAGTTGACCTTGGTGGCATTTGAATTCAGAACGTAAAGACGGATGAAAGGCCGCTAAGCATTTTTCCCGGCATGCTAACTACTCTGCCGGCTCGCAGCCTTAATAACAGCAACAACAATAACATTAAGAAGAACAACAACAACAGCGACAACAACAATAACAATAACATGAGGATATGTAATTAAAAATCACAAAAGAAATAACAAAAGATTAATGAAAAATAGGTAAGATATTTCTTGGTAAAAATATCATAATCCGAAAGGCCAACGGTATCGTGGCTCATTTTTGTCACCTGCGATGCAAATATTTGACTTCAGCTTTTCGTCAACAAAACAAAACCGAAGATTAGGAGAGTGTTGACAAATCGTTTTATTCTGTCTACCATGAAGTCTCCAACGAAAATTGGCGCAAATATAGAAAGGTTATAGACGAAATATAGAAAGGTTATACGGTGAGTATCGATGAGTTATTGATATGTTAAATATTTTCAACCGCCAAGTCAGATTGTGTGTGTGTGTGTACAAAGGCACAAACATACACACACACGCGCGCATATATATATATATATATATATA
>NC_068984.1:72515619-72516345 GCF_001194135.2 Octopus bimaculoides
ACACACACACACACACACACACACACATATATATATATATATATATACTTATGTGTGTATGCCTATGTTTGTACCCCTACCATCGCTTAACAACAGATATTGGTGTGTTTATCTCACCGTAATCTAACGGTTCGGCAAAATGAACCGATAGAATAAGTACAAAAGCTTACAAAGAATAAGTCCTAGGATCGACTTTTTTGTCTAAAAAAACCGTTAAGGCAGTGCTCCAGCATGGCCGCAGTCAAATGACTGAAGCAAACAAAAGAATAAAGTATAGACTGATACGTTTGTATGAATACAAATACCTTTGAGTAAACACATAGAGAGATGTACGGATAACCAACTTTGGCCTCAGTATATATTTTAGTTCATGATCACATATGCATCACAGTACATGCTTCATCTCACTACTTTAGCTTATGAGTTTTTGTATGTTTATTTATCCCGCCCCACAAAATGGCCAATTACCTCTCCTGTCCCGAGTAATAGCTATCACTAGTTACATCCCCTTAGATCTTTCTACTTGTTGATTCCTTCACAAACTTCCATTCAAAAACATACGAAATTACAATAATTTCAATGTCTTTAGCGAAAGCGAAACCAGTTTACAACCAAACTACTCTTTCAATTAAAATAAATATATAAACTGCGTGCGTTTTCCTTCTTTTAATATACATACATACATACATACATACATACATACACACACACACACACACACACACA
>NC_068984.1:72516355-72521091 GCF_001194135.2 Octopus bimaculoides
AACTCCGAGTATCCTGCGACTTTGTTTAACTGCAATAATATAGCAGACGTTAAAATAACTGGAGAATAAAAAATAGAACATACTTCCAGAAGAAGAAAAGGACGCTGCAAAAATTTCATGTAGCTCTAAAGATCAATTATAGATCAACTGTACCATAACCAAAGACTAGAATACGATGAAGAAATGTACCTGAATATGCCACAAACTGATTTAATAATAAAAGACTTTTGACAGAGTTTTCTCGCGAAACTAAAGCCATGTAAAAGGTAGTACTACTAATTCGCAGATACATCGAGCACGTCATACATAAATTGATAAAGGCAAAAATGAAATTATAAAAATTAGCTGCATCATAATTAAAAGAGGATTAATCAGATGGGATTTCCAATCACCATGCCTTTTTTTTCTACCTTGGATCAATACTTTTTTACCAGTATGATTAACAAGACTGAACTCAGATACATATGCTATGGGAGGACGACCCACAATCTTTTATATATATTGATAAGCTTTCGTTATGCGCTGCGGAAACTCTACAACTGACAGTACTCCGACATACTGAGCGAAATGATATGAGAATCGCATTAGTAAAATAGGCTAAAGCAAACTTAAAGATACAAATATAAAGAGACACAAATAAGAGAATTGGACGAACATAGGATCTAAAGTACTTAGGAATCAATTAACTAGGAAGTGTACGACGCAAAAATGAAAAAAGAAATCAATATTGTAATAACATTAGATTGATGCATAAGACCGCTAAAAGCAAAAGTTAAGGTAATAAGCTTCAATACTTTAGATGTATCAGTAATAATTTATTGTTATAATATTGACAACTGGACAATTAATTCACGAGAAAAACAAAATGACAGAAAAACCAGAAAAATAATAATGACGTCTAAAATGCTCAAAAATTTGTGAGTGAAAGAGTATCTTTATGCAAGTAGTAATTTTATGCAAAAAGAAGACTAATTGTAGCATTACAAAAATGAGTAGTAAACAATGAAGGGGAAAAAAAACGCCAAAACAGCTACAATACACAAACAAGATGAAACACGACTCTATTTTCCAGAATGCCGACAAATACAAAACAGAAGCTTAAATAAATCAGAGAAAATTTGGAAAAAATAAGCAGAAATTGTACACAGGTTTAACAATAAGCTAAGGGAAGTGAAGTCTACTATGCCATGATAAAGCGGAAGTTAGTTTACAAAGAATAAATAGGAGACGAGAAATTGCGACAATACATGAGAAGTACAGGACTTAAAGCTAAGATTGAGGGACTCACTGTTGTGATACAGGATCAAAATCGTTCCACCAGAAACTACCAAAGTATGCAGTGAAGCAAAATGCATTAAGTAGTTGCAGGATACACTGAGGCTAGTAACAAACTCACTGCTACATCTCCTTTGGTTACCCAGTATCAGCCAAAAGAAAGTGCATTTCCAAGCATGAAATAGTTGGAAATTTTGATGCGTGTATTACTTTATGACAGGAAGTCAGCAGAATGATGTTTAGAACTTACTCAGTAGATAGTCAGCAAGGCCCTATACGCGATAGTGAACCTTCAGCAGTCAAACATTCTCAGCCACTGAACAGATGCGCCGAAAAGAATGCTTTTGACTTTCTTCGGATACCTGACAATTGTAATTATTGCCGACGTATTCTTGCGAAACATTGGTAAAACTGATGAGTCAAGGATTTTTAGGAATTTGCCCTAATCCCTAACCTCAAAATGCATTAAATCTCTATGGAACAGACTTCTGAGTTGATCCCCATCGATGCCTAGAACATTCATCTCTTGATGCGGCTGTTAACGATTGGAGCCATGTGTAGTTGTTGTGAATGTAGTGGAATGAGTGCTAAAAATATAATCGATAATTCACGCATTTTAAAAATAATCCAGACGAAACCCAATCGGATTCTAAAATAAATACTGCGCTTTGACCATGTTTGTTTTCAATTTGCGTAATATTTGTCTTCCATCCGTTCCCCCCACCTCTCTCTCTCTCTCAATCAATAAATTAATCTATTTATCTATCTATCTATCTATCTATCTATCTATCTATCTATCTATCTATCTATCTAGCTCAATCTCTTTCCTTCACAGCAGTTGTCGATGTTTTATTTTGTTGACAAACAATCAATGCTGCATATTGCTTTTGTTCTTTTGATTGTTCATAATCGTATTCCCGTTGTTATAGTTGCTGTTCTTGGTTTTTCTTCATTTATTTATAAATGATGTATATACTGCAATGGCTTTTGTTTTTATGGTTTTGGTCGTTTCTACATTTCTGACTATGAACTTTATTCCTACAATGAAATGATAATATCAAGAGAAATGGCAATTTTTTTCATCTCATTTAAACATGTAAAAAATATTTTTACATTTGTTTGATATTATTTGCAATATTTTAAAGAAAGGTTATGTTTCAAAGAATATTTAATACTTTGTGTGATTCATAACACATGTTGTATTTTACTAGTGTGCTACTACATGTCCATCCCACAGGGAATTATTGATCCCTTGTTATTAAATTTTATGCAATTCAGCAAGTGATAGATATTTCAAACAAAGATCGTTCTAGAAAGAACAAAAGAACTTTATTCTACAAAAGAAATGAATCTAGGACTGGAAACCAACGAACCACTCTACAATTTCACATTTTACCCACATGTGCTACAGCAGTGAATTACAGTGCTTGTTACGCATAAATACAGTGATTCTCAGAGAATGATAACATTTTTGATCACAGATATAACACAATGATAGGAGAAAACCAATGGCATCTTAACTGGGAGTCTAATATTGAATGAGTTTTTATGATTTCTGCATACAAACTTACAACACTTACGTTTATATAGATCAGAAAATGAATTCATACTGTATGAAAGATGGAGAATAATAAAAAATCTAAACAAAGTTGCTTTCTAGAAAACACACACACATTCGCATGTATGCGTTAGCTTGTGTGTGTGTATATATACATACTAGCTGACGTACCCGGTAATTCCCGGGACAGCTGGACTTATCCCTTGGTTCCGTTCCTATAATTGTTTTGCTAATCCAATAACAACAATACAAAGTATGTAGCCCTTAAATCGGTTTTTGTGCATTTACAGAGAACACCGAACTCTCTTTCACAGGATCTTGTTTTGAGGAATTTTCAATAAGTTATGCATACTTAAATTGTGAAGTCAGTTATATAATAACATGAAATTAGTTACCCATTAGTAAGAATTCAAATAAAGGAGGCCTGAAAATGGCTTTAATGCGTTCCCAGAGTATATAGAACATTGTAGGAAATACTAATAAGGTATACTAAAATAAGGTATACAAAAATTGTGAAGCATGTTACGTAATAACAGGCTAATCAGATATGAGATAATAAAAATTCGAAGTAAATAACTCTGAAAAGGGCTTTTGTGCGTTCCAAGATATTATTACCCTCAGGGGCGCAAGCATTGGTATATTCGTGAATAAGTCACTAACCGAAATAAGCGGATCTATTGTTTAGGAAAATATTATTTACTTGTTTAAAGGTTGTACTTTATAAATCGCGAAAATATCTCTGGCAGTTCAAATACTAAGAAATAAGCATACTCAATTTCATTTTTACCAAATAATTTAGAAAAACAAATGGGTTATTTGCCTTGGTTTTGAAAATAAAATATATTAGATATATAAGGATCCCTTTCAGGGGCCCTATTATCGAGTTTTTCAACAATCTGAGTATGCTATGAGATTTCCAGACATGAGTTCTAGTCAGGTGTCAAGTTTCATCAATAATCGATAAAACGATGTGGGAGGAATTAGCTAACAACTCCACAAACACACCCGCCGACAGAATTTCCCACATATATAGTATATATAGGTGCAGGCGTGGCGGCGTAGTAAGAAGCTTGCTTCCTAACCACATGGTTTCGGGTTCAGTTCCACTGCGTGGAACATTGGGGAAGTGTCGTCTACTATAGCCTCCGGCCGACTAAGGTCTTGTGAGCGTATTTGGTAGACGGAAACTGAAAGAGGTCCATCGTTTACACATGTGTGTGTGTGTATGTGTGTGTATTTGTGAGTATGTGTTTGTGTTTGTCACCGCAACGATGCTGATGTGTTTACGTGCCCGTAAATTAGCGTTTCGGCAAAGGAGACTGGTAGAATAAATACTGGCCTTGCAAGTAATAAATCCTGGGGACGAATTCTTCAGCTAAAACCGTCTAAGGTTGTGTTCCAGCATGACCGCTGTCAAATGACTGAAACAGGTAAAAGAATAAAAGAATAGATACATACATATCTATCTATCTATCTATCTATCTATCTATCTATCTATCTATCTATCTATCTATCTATCTATCTATCTTTCTATCTATCTATCTATCTATCTTTCTATCTATCTCTCTATCTTTCTATCTATCTATCTATCTATCTATCTATATACATATATATATGTGTGTGTATGTGTGTGTAAGTATGCGTGAGTGTATGGGTGTGTGTGTATGTGTATGTCTGTGTGTATCTGTATAGATAGATCAAAACTGTTTGATTCATACTCCTTGGTAGTCTGAGTTCGAAACGTGTGGCTAGTCTTCGGGTAATCGAAACTGTGCCAGTGCTTTACTCATCATCCATTTATACATTTTGTACAATTTCTCCATTATATATACACACACGCACGCACATACACACTATTTACACACACACACAAATATAAGAGAATTAACATTGATTATATATA
>NC_068984.1:72522422-72523190 GCF_001194135.2 Octopus bimaculoides
ACTACTACTACTACTACTACTACTACTACTACTACTACTACTACTACTACTACTACTACTACTACTACTACTACGCCGTGTCTTTCCCATCATGCTATCTGTAGTTAATGTCGATTCCCTGTTTCAATAACTCCATCAAGCTCTCGCTAAATAAATAACTTACTAGCTTCTGGATAATAAAAAACCTTGAGAGCAAGAATAAACATACGTTGGCGATTTTAATCAGTTCAAAGCCATATCATCGTTGATAATGTATCATAACAGTATTTAATATCGCGTAGCATTTTAATGGCCACTGCTCTGCACAAGAGATAAAGACGGTCATTTCTTTATCAACATGCCATCAAATATTTTGCCTAGAAATAAAAAAAAATTATATAACCAGTCTGCACATCTTACCAATAAAACTGGTAGCTACCGCGTTTAGTCCATCGACGTATATTTGTGCTTTCGTCAGCATCAACCGTTAATTTTTCATTTCTCTCTTTTATAGTTTTGATGTTATTGTTTTGCCATGGGTCTGTCTTAAAGTAACGGTCAAATGCCTATTATCAAAAGTACTGCAGTTGTAAATATTTTGTATTTTTTTTTTTCTCTTTTTGTTTTAGACATATCATCATCCAATGCACAATTTCGTTTTCATATTAAGCTAACAGAAAGAGGCCTCAACCTGGTAACTCGACCTGTTAGAAATAGCAACCAAACCTCCCTAACAACACAGCATATCTTCAAAAGAGAGAGGATATTGTGGATGATATTATTTTCTAC
>NC_068984.1:72524240-72525878 GCF_001194135.2 Octopus bimaculoides
ATATATATATATATATATATATATGTATGTATGTATATATGTGTGTGTTTGTGTGTGTGTGTGTGTGTGTGCGTGTGCGTGTGTGTGCGTGTGCGTGTGCGTGTGCGTGTGCGTGTGCGCATGTGTACACCTTGTCTGAAGATATTATGCAAATCGTTATTTTTATTTTAATAAAATGAATGTATATGCACTTAGGAAGCTGAAATTTTAGGATGTTAGTACAAATACTCTTTCTTAATTGTGGCTGAAATTTGACATACATCTGATCTGTTTCTCTTGAGTAATTGAGAATTACTCTCTGAAATTATTATGCAAATGCTGGAAGTGTCATTTGCTCTGAGTATCAGGACAATTAAAATATATGAACCCATGTTGAACTTTTTACTGTTGTCCATCGAATTTGTTAGTTTTCTAGTTTGATGTGGCGAAACTGCAGCTGTAATACTTTGCATACCATACCACAGTTCTGCCTTACTGTTGTACTGTTTGCCTCCTTCATAGAGTTTCTCTTTGACGATTGACCAGAGAGTTTCTGTTTGATTCAAGTCAGGGCTGGACTGTGGCCTCTCCATTATTTTATCTTCAGCAAATCGTCTGCGCTCAAGAAACTCACGAGTTAGGCAAGAAGCATGTGATGGAGCATAGCCACGCATAAACATACATTTTATCTTGAAACTGTGAGGCTGATGCTTGTACCACTCAAAGAACGTTTGATCCAAGAATTTACAATAATTAGTACTGTTGAGTTTTACACCTTCGTCAAATTTAAATGGTCCAATGATGGTTCTATTAACAATACCAGCCCATATCATTACACTACCAACTACTTGTTGTGGTCTTCTCGTCATAGGAGTATCTTGGCTTGACAGAACCCATCCTGACCATCTAATGTGACGCGTGATTCGTCAGTGAGCATGACATTTCTGAATCCTGTTTTTAAGTACTTTCTTGTCCACTTTACACATTTATCAATATTAGTTGGAGATATAGGAGGCTGGCGATGAGATTTTTTCACAAAACCAATGTCGCGAAGGACTCTACACCTTTTGTCTCTCTCTTTACACCAACAATCCTAGCCATTCTAAATACCTTATCACTACTAAGTAGTGGATTTTTAGCGGCAATGCGTTTCAGCTGACGTTTATCTCTCGTGGACAATTTCTTGAAACCCTTTCCAGGCCTTGGTTTCCTGTTCTTTGTTATATCTTCAATTATTTTCTTGATTGTTCGATGATCTCGGCCAAGCTGCTTCGAAATGTTCAAAGAGGTCATGCCATCACTTAAAAGCTTAGTTATTTTCTGCTTTTCAGATGCTGTAATATCTTTCGTTTTAATCTTGATTTATATTATGACCTGCAAAGTAACACAAACGTGTTATTAACACTGTAAAAATATAAATTCCAACATTTGGATAATAACTTCAGACAGCCAATTTCAGTAAATTCTCAATTACTCACGAAAAGTGGATCAGATGTATGTCACATTTTAGCCACAATTAAGAAAGAGCATTTGTACCAAAATCCTAAAATTTCAGCTTCCTCTGTACATGTACATTTATTTTATTTTAAAAAACAAACGATCTGCATAATATCTTCAGACAAGGTGTGTGTGTGTGTGTCTGTATATATATATATATAT
>NC_068984.1:72526016-72529202 GCF_001194135.2 Octopus bimaculoides
TATATGCTTACACACACACACACACACATATACATATAAATATTCACATGTGACTGTATATATATAGATATATTTAGATATATTTAAATATATGCATATGTGCGTGTATATACACATATATGCGGTGTATATATACTTATGTACATATCTATCCATCCATCTATCTATCTATATGTATATATGAGTGTGTGCGTGTGTGTGTATGTTTGTATGTTGGTATGTACGCTTACATATTTACATTTCCGTGAATATGCATGTACATGTCCGTTTGTGTGTATGTGAACATCAGATATATTTTCATTTGAAATATTCAAACAAATGAAATTTGTTAATTTCAAACTTCAAATTCTATTAATTACCACACTGATTTGTGTCAGTGATTACTGTGCATTGCCAGCCAATTAATAGCTAGGCAAATTTACAGGTTGTAAAATTATGTGTTTCCCTGGTTATATGACATACTACGATGATAAAAACTGTGCCAGTGTGCCTCAAATATGTTGATAAGCACACACATTCCTCAACGTGCTGGTGAAAGCAGGATTTCACACGCACTGCCATATGCATATATATATCATATATATATATATATATATATATATATTTATAAACTAGACTACCCGCGAGCCGTTGAGCCAACGGGGAAATCTTAGTTTCCCAGCAACAGAGTTTTGTTTCTTTGGGTTTTCTTTTTCCATGTTATATCTCATGCTTTCAACGAATGTGACATAGAAATCGCGCGTAAACGGCTCCTTTCCCCTGCTATGTCTTGGATGCCCTGCTACCACGTAACAGGTATTCAGTTCCTTTATCACAAATAACTGTTACGTGGCAGCAGGGCGTGCTAGAAATAGCAGCCAATTCTTTGGAGGTGAGATACGTTGACCGCACTCCAAAGAAAGCTATGGGAAAAAACTACTTCACACAGAGGTTACGAACGGATCTTTTACGAAATATTTACCATATTTTTTAAGTAATTTTCAGTTTAAAAATGTTTGCCTGTCGTAATGTGTCTAATTGAAAGGTTAGAGTTTCTTCCCTTTCAGGGTGAAGTTATTTTCGGAGTATTTTTCAATTATGCACCGTTTTGGAACTTATACTCCCAAAACTCCGAATATCTCAATAACTACTGGTCTGATTTACACGAAACTAGTTTTATTCCGTTCGTATTCACATTTCAAGGGCTATTTACTTCAAAGTATTTTCCCATTATGCGCCAGTTTGGATGGGTAACGTAGCAAGCAAGCAGACAAGCTAGATTGAACTTCACTTTTAATAGTTTCACTTTTAATAGTTTTACTTTTAATATATGATAATGATAATATGAGCAATAGTAAGAAACATAGTAAAGAATACATAAAGAGATATAATATACCTAAGAATAACAATTTTATACCAATGATGTCTACTAATAATGATATTATTAAAAATATATACAAAAAGGATATTATATGTATGTCTGTCTGTCTGTCTGTATGTATGTATGTATGTATGTATGTATGAGCATGGATCCCATTCGGATCATGACTGACTATGGGATTACAACTAGAAAGTTACCATTCGAAGCATAAGTCCGGTAAGTTGGAATACAAGCAGTCGCCCTTGCATACGAGCTTTCCCTCTCCACGTCACCGATGTTATCTAAGGAAAAGGCAAAGTGGAGTGGTTAGCTCACTTAATCGCAATATATCAGACACAGGTTGTGTGTCTTTCACCAGCTAGAAAATATACTTTCCTGAGGTTAAAATGTTGTAACTTAGTCCTGCAGGAAACAATCACGCAGAAGTGGCAACAAACATTACTGTTTAGGCATCGTTACCACTTGCATCTCTTTCACAGATTTTAAAAGCAGCTACTTTAGATAGTTATACACACACCACGCGCGCGCGCACGCACACATATGTATGTAGTTAGATATGAGTATATATCTATATATACATAATTCATGTAGCACACGCATATTTGTACAACCCCATTCGTGCATATAACATATATACATATACATACATGTATGTGTGAGTGCATGTGTGTGTTTGTGGGTACGTGTGTGTATGTCCTTTTATTTGCGGTTTATTATTATGCCTTACATATTGAAATTTATATAGATAATACTTGAAGGAATATAAAGGTGTGTACATATCCTTCCCTTTGTTTCTAAGAATGCATATTTATATGTATATGCCATTTGTATGTACATATGTATTCGTGATTACGTACGCTTTTGTATGCGCCTCACTTCGTTCGGAATTTTATGAATATGATATCACACACTTGAGGAATTTTCACATGCTAACGCAAGCAAATCAAAGTCCCTACAATTATTCGATATGAAATGATATGTGAAATCTTTCCATTTTAATCTTACTTTATCTCCATACGCTACAAACTATGCATATATATTTATGCATGCGTATGTGTGCGCGTATGTACGTGTATATACATATATATATATATGTATGTATACACACTCGCGTGCGCACACAAACACGCACATACACACGCACATATTTGGCTTGTGCCATTACTGGCCGAAACTTATCTACGTATTTAAGTATATATACATACATACACACATGCATCTATCTATTATATACATCTGAAGAAGCATTACATTGAAGTAGACGTCAATGTATCATGGTTAATGTATATACACTATTAAACTGTTGTATATACACTATTACTGCGGTATTCATCAGAAATAACATCTTATGGATGTCCAATGTTGAAAAGTGCAATATATATCGGAGGGAGACACAAAATCCAGCAGCGGACATGTACAATGCCAGATGATGGTGAGTTAAGTCTCTTGATAAATCTCAAATAGTCCAATGTGGGTCTGCCGTTCTTGCTGCAAGCTACCCGGGACAATTCTTCAGCTTACTTCGATTTATATTGCGTTTTACTACACAGCAAGACCATGACAGATGATATTTCGGGCGAACAGCGCACTAACCAGCCTTGCAACTATGTATATGCAGTAAGTATATTAACTTAGATTATGTATATATGTATGTGTGTATACATATATATATATATATGTGTGTGTGTGTGTGTGTGTGTGTGCGTGTGTGCGTGCGCCTATATGCAAATGTATATATCTATATCTATCTAAATATACATATATATAATAGATATATATATATATGTATGTATGTATGTATATATATGTATATATATATATATATA
>NC_068984.1:72529381-72534380 GCF_001194135.2 Octopus bimaculoides
TATGTATGTATGCATGTATGTATGTATGTATGTATGTATGTATGTATTACTGGGTCATCATGTATTAAATTTGTAGTAAGGTATATGGTAAAATTTGACAGCTGCTCATTTTGCGCCTTATAAAGTATCTATAAATCATTTTTTGCTATCAATTCTTTCATGGAAATACAGTATCACAGACAGCTCAGAATAATAATGGAATATTTCATCCTAACGTTATTTCACAGCAGACAGTATCGAATTCGTTTGCAAAATTTCGTTCTGGTAACTTTGACCTCACAAACGAGCAACGCGGTCTACCAGAAACAAAGGTGGATAAGGACGAACTGAAAGTCACCGTTGAGTCAGAACCATCTCAAAGTGCCTGTGAATTATCGTTGTTGTTTGGTGTTAGCAAGCAATCTATATTGACTTACCTAATACAAATAGGTAAAGTGTCAAAGTTGGATAAGTGGGTTCCACATGAACTCAATGAAAATCAAAAACAGCAGTGTTTGGAAGCCTGCATTATGCTACTTTCTCGCCACAAAATGAATCATTTTTTAATCGAATATGATGTGATGTGAAATACAACAACCGTAAACGTTCAGCACAATGGTTGGACAAAGACGAGCCACCGAAACACTGTCCAAAATGCAAAACTCATGAAAACAAACGGATGGTGTGTGTTTGGTGGTCTGGCGCAGCTGTGATCCATTATGATTTCATTAAACCTGGCTCATCAATCACGGCCGAAGTATACTGAAGCCAACTGAACCAAATGATGCAGAAACTTACAAATAAAAAAGCAACCTAGATTAGTCAACAGATCCATTCCTATTTCAACTCAACGCCAGACCACACATCGCGAAGTTGAATCATGATAAAACGTCGTTAAACGTTCCTTTTTTTCCCCAATTCAATTGTATTCAATTCTAAAATCTATTCAGATCATTATATAATAGCTTCATCAAGTACCAAAGTTTCACTACTTCTGGCTAATGGGTGTTCGAAATATTTATTTAGATTCACAACAAAAATGAAAGATAATTTGAAATTGTTTGCTGCCTACTATAAATGTTCGACTTCTAGAGAACGACATCTACAGAAAGACCAAAATATGTAGCAGGTGTATATTTAGTTATTTCGAAGAGTTTTCCCTGAAGAGGTTTCATTAGGTTTTAACTAAACGACTGTGATGTAAGAGATAAAGAGGTCTGTCGGGAATTTAGGAATATTACAGTATGTTTACACACCATATATAAGCGAAAACTTTGAAAGTTTAATGAATGCTAGCATCGTGATAAATAGCATACGTATACCGAAATAGACGCACACTCGCACACGCGTGCACAGACATACATTTACTTATATTATTGCAGGTCATAATATTGAGCGAAATACAGTAACATGTAAACCAATGCAGCCTATTGCTTGGTCAGGCCATCGGTGACTACGCTATCAATTTCATCAGGATATCTTCTTGATTTCGAGCACGTTACAGAATGAAAAACAAAACATTTGAAGGGCATATGAGCTCAGAGGAATCAATGGTTATCAAATAATAGTTACATAAGCACGTGAAGAATAAATGCTTGTGTGAGTGTGTGTGTGATTAGTCGCTTGTTCGCATTTCATTCTAATAGTTAACTCTCATCTTCACAGCTTTAAATTTAGTGTCAGCAAGTCAATGGAGGTAACCGGTGCTGGATGTAAAGCAGAGGCACAGGCCATTAGTGTATCGATAGAAAAGACAGGGAAAGGAGACAGTAGAGCTGTGTGCCAGATCATTGACTGTGTCAGTTGGTAGTGGAATGCCAACCACCATAGCATTACTTCACAGGATACGATCGAGGATGCCAGTTGCGTAGCATCAGCAAGTCCCAGATGTGGAAGCATTACTTATTCGTTAGCCACATTTTAACGCTGTTGAGTGCTAGCAACTGTTAAAAGCTGAAATATCTGCTAGCTTTAAAGAGAAGGGCTAGTCTTCGGGATGTAGAACCAGCTAAACTGAGAATATATTTCCTCCCCAAAAGATCCTCGTTGATAGCATGACCCTATAAGGGGAGTGACCACAAGGATTCTAGCTGAAAGCTGCTCATATTAGCAGGCTGTATGATGCAGTGGCCTTTTCTTGATATGATTATCGCTTACGTTATTTTGCTCTTAGTAGATAAATCTGTCCTCTCGTTGAAGGATGCTCTCGATATCTCTGTTTATTGAATCAATGTAGGTTTAGCTTCTAGTGGTTAGTCTGTGAGCAGATAATGCAGGGTTGGAAAAAGTTAGTGAATACCGGGGCGCTGTGTTTTCTGCATAAGAGTGGTATTTCTGGAGATGGTGGCATGTAGAGCATTAATGCAGAAAAGAAGAAAGCGAGGACAAGAGCGAAACCTGGCGAACACTGCAGTTAAAAGAGCTGGGTAGAAAAAGCGCTATCATCTCGTGTCTCAATGGCGTAATCTGATAGGAATTTACCGAGAGATTAATGGATCCCGTAGGTGGGAAATTTTGGTCAGAGATTTGCATGCCAAACAGAATCGAAGACCTTACTGTTGTCTAGTGCTGCAACAATACTTTCCTCGAAATTTTCACTAATGAGTGACATAAGAGAATAAGTCGAGGAGCGAAAACAGTACTAGTGTCCACCGAGAAGAGACACTGACGCAACATGATCGAGGATGTAATCATTAGTAACGTTCAAGATTTTACAAGTGAACGCAATGGAGTGATAGCTGGCTCGCAGTGATTACTTTCTTTGGATTGGGATTTCATTACAAACTTTAAATGCCTGGTTATATCCTGCAGAGAGTGAAAGGTAAGAGTTTGTTCAGAATATGAGCTTGTTCTGGAGCGCATTAAGTGTATTGCAAAGGAGTGTTAACAACGATGACCTTGTTTGTTTGAAGCACCTATCAAGATTTCCTTACATGGAGTTTGTGTGTAAGCGGTTGGAAAGCTTATTGTCGGGTGGAAGAAGAAAAATTTGGAGGGGATTGCTTAAGGGTGTTTAGTGTGGTCAGCAAAGGTTTGAGGCTTTCTCCATGGGGCTACTGCTTATGGAGTCTTTGTTGTTTAATCGAGAACTCCAGCCAGTTCGGGTAAGTGGATGAGAGTCACCATGTGTAGTAGGTTGGTCTTGTAATTTACCTGAACAGCAACGTCACTAATTTGAGTAAACCATTTGGCGGAATTCGGACACCGGGCGTTGTTTTTGTTGAATGGAGGATATGTGAGTGTATGTGTGAGTGTATACATATATGCATGCATTCATACATACATACATACATACATACATACATACATACATACGTACATATAAACAATACATAGATATAAATAAATGTAAGAAGATATGTAAGGACAAAAAAGTTAGGTAAGTCGATATATAAAAAATATTAAAATCATTTAATACAAAAAATGCACATACGTGTACATATAGAAAGTTTGACTGACACATAATAGAAATGATATCAGGAATTCCTGATATCATTTCTCTTCTGTGTAAGTCGAACTAACTTTTTGTATGTACATGTATGTACATTTTTGTATTAAATGTTCTAAAATATTTTTTTGTATATCGACTTACCTAATTTGCTTATTCTTACATTTACTCCTCCGCCTGTTCAAGTCAAAATCTCTTGAGCACTAGGAAGTGTATTCTATACAGAGATTATCTATCTTTAATTCATATGCTACACACACACACACACACACACACACACACACACACACACAATCACACACACACACACACACACACACACACACATATATATAAACATATGTACACACATACACACATGCATATGTATTTATATATGAGGCTTGTTCATTCTTCAAATAATATACTCTCAATTTGTGCACAATGTGTCTAGTACCAGTCACCAAAGGGCACATACTTATGAAGTTCGGGATGCAAAGCGAAGATGGTGTCTGTTAACCGTGACAATGAGAGATCCATAATGGACTGCAAACGTTTTCTCATTTCTCCGAGATATAACAGAGTTTCAGATAGGATTCCAGCCATTCTTTCTCCAGCTTTCAAGGAAGCCATAGAAAATGCTGGTCTCCTGAATTCTACAAAACGTTTAATACGTCAGAGAAATATTACCTCTCACTCTCTCATATAAACACATATACCCCTACACACATATTTATAAGTGTGAATGTTTGCATGCGTTTGTGTGCGTACAGTTGCGCACATATGGTGTTGAAACGAAAGATAATGCGTGTTTGTGCCATATAGAAATGTTTTCGAACTTAAAGCTTCACTAGTCCTCAACTACAAATACCCATTTCCTCTTTGTGAATATTCGCCAAGGTTAGTATTATGGTATTTGAATTCTTAACTGGTGAAAGTGTCGAATACTTTCCTTTCATTAATGTTAATACTTTGAAGACAGGAAGAAAAGAACTTCAGAGAAGATCCACTCTTTCTACAACAAATAAAGAAGCAAATTAAATATAAATTTCCCCACAGAACAGAAGAGATAATATATCACTATTCTGGCTTAAAATTGAATTCTCAACACCTCGTGTCAAGATGACTTTGTACATGCATCTTAAGAACCTTATTCAGTTGCAAACTCAAAAACATGCAGTTCCCCTAATCACAAAATCCGCACATAGCCATTTGGAGGCCACTGCACATTATACTTAAACTTGTAATTTTATGTAGTTATCTGAGTAAGATAATTGGTGTGGGCTGATGAATATATATGTATTTTACGAAGAAAACAAACATAACTGGTTAGATAATCAAGTAGTAATCATGAGATCCCTGCTTCAATCCAGTTGATGAATAATTTCTACCTTGAATTCAGGTCTATACGTTTTCCCGAAGACGATGGAATTCCTTCTTATGCATGCCGCACCTACACACATACACACACAGACTGGTCTTATAAGTGTCATTACACACACACACACACACACACACACTCTCTTTCTCTCTCTCTCAATGCATGTGTATATATGTGTATATATATATATATATAGAGAGAGAGAGAGAGAG
>NC_068984.1:72534410-72543640 GCF_001194135.2 Octopus bimaculoides
GGGAGAGAGAGAGAGGGAGAGAGAGAGAGGGGGGGAGGGAGAGAGAGATTAGTGATTCTTACAAGATCAGTCTGCCCTTCATGAAGAAAATATATTCAACTTAGCTTATCTCATGTAAATTGAGTACTTACGTCCTTGTAGGATCAATTCCAAACGTAAAAAAAACATGCATATGTACATATTCATACACACACACACAAACACAAGCGCACGAAAAATCTCACAGATTTTTGGGGGTGGTTTTCTAAGTGGGAACTCCGCTAATTATGCACTTGTGTATATGTATGTACACCTGTATGTATGTACGCCCGTTTGTGTGTACACTTCTATATTTGTTTTACACCTAAAGTACTTAATCGTAAGTAACTTTGCCATTGGTCTCTTTATCCTTTTCTCTCTTTATACATACACACGCTATTACACGACCTATGTTATATTCCCCACTCATGTTTATACAACGACAGGGGCAAAACTAGCCGGTATATATATATATATATATATATATATATATATATATGTACGACGGGTTTCTTTCAGTTTTTCTCTACCAAATTCATTCGCAATGGTTTGATAGGCGTGCCGCTATTGTACAATACACTTGCCCAAAGTCCCAAAGTAGGACTGAACTTGAAACCATGTGGATGGAAACCAAATTTCTTTGCTCATAGCCATGCCTGCGACTATCTGTATATTATACATAAATAAGTATATATATATATATATATATATATGTACATTCAACTCCATTCTCAAACAAAATAACAGAGATTTCAAGCCGCACGTCTATAGTTCTTCTTCAATTGTCGGAATGTCCAACTAATCGAAGCCAAATATTTAGTAGATCATCCAAAACACAGGTAACTGCAACATTGTTAATAGAATTTTATGTCCGTTGCAAGGAAGACCCATGCAATATAATTGATATACTGCGCGCAGAACCTTCACTTTCACATATAGGATTACCCTGAAATTCGTTTAAAAATCCATTTACTCAACAAGAACAGTATCTTAATGGCCTGAATAGAAAAAAACATCAACATGTTTTCCATGCACATAAGAATTTAAAACATTCCAACATTCAGCTATAGCACATTTTGAAAATTATTTTACACGCCAAACAATACCATATAAAAACAACGTGAGAACTTAGTGCTTAGGATCTTACGGAATTTGTTTTCTAAACAAAAATTCCCTCCACAATTCTCTATATTTCTCTAGCCATGAGGCGTATTCAACTGCAGCAAAACTTGAAATCAACATTCTACAATGTTAACGTTGCATACCGTATTGTATCGTTTTCATCATCGTACATGTTTGATGTTTACTTCACTTAACATCCCAAATTTTAATATAATATTGGCTTCAAATTTTGGCACAAGGCCAGTAATTTCGGGAAAGGAGCTAAATCGATTACACCGACACTATGTACTCAATTGGTACTCATTTTATCGAATCCGAAAGGATGAAAAGCAAAGTCGACCTGGGTGAAATTTTAACTCAGAACATAAAGACGGAGGAAATGCTGCTAAGCATTTTGCCAGGCATGCTAACGGTTCTGTCAGCTCATCGCCAATATTTTTCTTTCTTTTTTTTTCTTATAATATAAATCTTGGTTTGAAATTTTAGCACGAGACCAGCAAGTTCGGGGAGGAGAGTGCCGATTACATCGTCCCCAGTGTTCAGCTGTTACTTATTTTATCGACACCATAAGGATGAAAGTCAAAGTTGACCTCGACGGAATATGAAATCCGAACGTAAAACCGAGCTGAATGCCACTGAGCATTTTGCCAGCTTGCTAACGGTTCTGCAAGTCGCCTCTATTATTGTTTGTTTTTTTTTATATATAGAAATATTGATTGATAGATATATAGATAGATAGATAGATAGATAGATAGATAGATAGATAGATAGATAGATAGATAGATAGATAGATAGATAGATAGATAGATGCGTGTGTGTGTGTTTACGTGATCTCGTGTGGGTGACTGTGTGTGGTTCATTCTTTCATATTTATTTAAATTGCTCTTACAATGAATGAAATTAGCTTCTAACAAATACAGTTGATACATATTGAACTTGAGAAAACTTTTGCTTTCTTTTAGTGTTCCACTTACACATCGTATTTACAAATTTCGTATTGACTAATTGTTCCCTGAATTCTCTGGGTTTGCATTTTCAAACTAGCCGCATAAACATTTACTAATACTGTCAGTATAAATTTAAATTTATAATCACAATAGAAAATTTAAAGAATCTAATTAATTATCAACAAATATTTCACTTTTCCTGATTTCCTAAGAAATGTCCACACTTACAAAACATTTGACGCCCACGACAGTAAATTGTATATATTTCCTTCCATAAGGAACTGTCCTGTTATATTTAAACTT
The DNA here is from genome assembly GCF_001194135.2 of Octopus bimaculoides. Classification (NCBI taxonomy): domain Eukaryota; kingdom Metazoa; phylum Mollusca; class Cephalopoda; order Octopoda; family Octopodidae; genus Octopus; species Octopus bimaculoides. The sequence continues at coordinate 72,536,801 of NC_068984.1, forward strand.
AGACGTTTTTAAGGGAATTTCCCAACAATCTACCTTCTGTGACTATGTATAACATTGTGCATATTTAACCCAGGACAATCATTCCTATGCCTGGCATTATATTCGCTTAGCAATATCATGTCGCAGTGAGAAGTAGTAACTTAATGGCATTTAGGCAGCAGCTACTGAGTACTTGTGTAATAGCTTCTACAGATAGTTAATATCGTCGATATTTTTCGTTGTAACTTGGTGCCTATGTTTTTTTTTTTCTATATACACTTTCGTTCATTCGATATTTCTTGGCCGTCTCAAAGTCTTGGATAGTTAAAACATAACCATCAGACATTGACGTGCTGTAGCGCTCATGCATGTGCGCGTGCATATTTCTATGTTGGCTTTGGGTGACATAAGCAGTGAGATCTACAATAGCATTTTAAGGGCCCCTGAAAAGATTTTGCTTTCGATATATGTACGGGTATGTATTGCAAGAAACACTAGGTTACTTTCTCTAACATTTTACATAGTCGGACCTACAGACGTTAACGTGCGAAAAACAAAACAGGAATTTAGAAAGAAGTTTCTATAAAACTAGTCTTTAAACATCGAATGAGTAGAGGCGTATAAGAAACAGCTTCAGATCGTCGATATAAAACAAATGATTTATTATAATATACATTTTGAACCCATAACTGATGTTGCTCAGTTCGGGTGAGAGTGAGATCAGTGCCATGCAAAAGCGTAATGGGGAGATGGAGTCACCTAGAAAGATGCCACGTATGATGCTGATATTATTAGATTGGCTCATTCCTTTACTATGGTTTAGGAGATGTGTATCCCACTTGGACATGCTACCTTGCAAGAATATGGAGACGACAGGAGAGATCTTATATATCTCAAGGGACTTCAGTAGCCAAATATGTGGGACACTATCAAACGCTTTCCTGGAGTCTATCCATGCGGTGCTCAGGTTTTTCTTGTTGCTCCGGCAATCCTCTACAATCATTTTATTTATGAGAAATTGATCTTTGCATCCATGAGAATTCCGTTTACGGCCTTTTTGAGCTTATGGAAGGATAGAGTTCTGTTCCAGGAAAGTGTTTATGTTTTCAGTTAGTATGGATGTGAGGATTGTGTAGGTAGTGCTGAGACATGTTATTGGTCGGTAGTTCTTTGGAATTCGTGTTTTCAGTTTTCGGTAGAAGACATGTTGTCCCTTCGGTCAGCCAGGCAGGTATTTGCTCTGGGTTTTGGATGACATCAGAGCAATTATTATTATTATTATTATTATTATTATTATTATTATTATTATTATTATTATTATTATTATTATTATTATTTATTGTCTTTGCACAGCTTTTAATGCTGGAGATGTACTATGATTCAGCATAGTTTGTTCTCTTTCTCAATTAAGACTACATCTGGCTTACTGTTCTCTATCTCATTGTCGCACCGAATCATAAAAACCCATAGGATCTTTGCATTTATATTTTCGATGATGCCTTCAAGTTTTTGGTCGTACCAATTTTTTGCTCTGTCAAGTCCATACTTGTAAAGTGTCCAATGGACACGCCTGGCTATATTGTTGTGGCTCTCTTATATTCCTTCTGGGCTAGTGGCGTACATTGGCTGGTAATATGCCATACGGTTTCACCGTTTTGTACTCAGATTCTGCACTTATCACTTTCTGCTGTGTTGTCTATTCTGTATTTTATGTAGTTTGTCCTTAGTGCTTGCTCTTAGGCAGTACAGATTAGAGCCTCCGTTTCCGGTTTTAAATCACTGTTAGTCCTTCACATTTTTTCTCTCTCTCTGTCTTATCTTCAGCATCCCTATGAAATTGACCATGCATTCTTTTCTTTACTCACCTATTTTCAGTTTCATTCGTTTTCAATTTCTTGTATAGTGCTTTATCTTTCCAATCTTTTATCCTACACAAACCTGATCTTCTTACTTCTTATAATAGCGGTTCTGTGGTATTTTTTACATACCATGCTATGTTGTTTTCTTCTGCCTTAATGCTGTGTTCGCATCCAACAAGTCCTCTTCCCCCTCTTTTTCATGGTATATACAGTCTCCCTGTGTTACGTTTTGGGTGGAGTGACCCATATCTAGTTAGCAACTCCTTTTGTCTTTTAGTTTAAGTTGTTTAGTTCATCTACTGTCCATGTGATTACCCCTGATCCATATCTAAGGAGTGAAACCGCCCAGGTGTTGATAGCTTCGACCTTATTCCGTCCGTTTAAGTTCGACTTAAGGATCAGTCTCAATCTGCTCAAGTATTCCGCCTGAAATTTTTCTGTCATTTCTTTCTCCATCAATTTATCCATTTCCCAAATTCCCAAGTACTTATAGCCCGTCTCTTCAATCTGTTTCGTAACCTCCCCCGACGGTATCGTTAACACGTTCATACATTTGATTTTGATTCTCTTCAGGACTAATACACCATACTTTCTTAGTCCGAACTCCATTCTGATATCAGCACTGAAGTTATACACAGTATCAACGAGGGAACTGACTTGGGCTTCATCTTTACCATAAAGTTTGAGGTCATCCATGAATAACAAATGGTTGACTTTTTGTTAGCGGCTTTTGATTACACACCCAGCTTTTGCTTTCCTCAGAATCAGCGTTAGTGTTATCATGCACAGTACAAAGATCAGTGGGGACAGGCAGTCTCCTTGGAAGATGCCCTTCCTAATTTCTACTCTCCCTAAACTTCTTCCATATGTTGTCAGGTCTGTCCTCCAATTCGCCATACTTTTTCCATGCAATCGCTCAACATTCGATGCAATACCAAATAGGTTCATACATTCTATAATCCAAGAACGTGGGATCATATCGTACGCCTTACGATAGTCGATCCATGACATGGCTAAGTTACTTTTCCTCCTTTTGCAGTTTCTAAGTACAGTTTTATCTATCAATTATTATTATCATTATCATCATCATCATCATTATTATTATTATTATTATTATTATTATTATTATTATTATTATTATTATTATTATTATTATTATCATCATCATCATACAATAAAAAGATATTAATCTTTTCCGTAGAGATGTTGCCCTCAGATGTCAATATATTCCCTTACCTCTAAAACTTAACGGAAATGCAAAATCATTGATCTTACTCGCCTTGTTCTGTGTCTCTTCTGCAACCATATATTGTCACTTTGCTTCGATAATACTATCAAGTTCTATGGAGAAGTCCCATGAAATCTTATAATTGTCATTCACTTTGACAGTCTCTATCTCATCGTTACAGCATTTCTCCGAATCCGGAAAAAAATTCAAGTCATTTGACGTTTCGAATTCCATATATCACGACAATAATCTCACAAGGTTACCCAACTTAACCGAGCCGACGAAGAAACTGTTACGCCTTTGCTAAAATTGTTGTAAATATCACATAAATCTCTTTATAGCCTATCATTTTATAAAAAGAAGGACACAAGATAAATTGCAGTTGTAGATACACTATATCCGAAATAAAAAGAAAATTGGAAGTTCACGGCTGGAATAATTATTTACATAAGTCTGTGCGGGCACACGTAATCCAGACATGAAAGAACGGCAACAATAAAAGTGCTGTTAAGGGAACGCTTAACATTTAAGAGAAATATCCCTTAAATGATGTTATCATGCTTTAAAAATAGGAAGGATACATACTACATCATCATCATCATCATCATCATCATCATCATCATCATCATCATCATCATCATCATCATCATCGTCATCGTCGTCGTCGTCATCACCATCCTCTTCCAATTCTGTTTGGCATCATGAAAGACTCGTCAGACATATTTTTCTGACATCAGAGCCCTAAGTTCATTGACAATGACCGTCGATTTAGAAGGATATTAACGAGTCACCTTCCCATAGATGAGGTTTATTTATCATAAGCAAAAAAAAAAAAGAAAAAAAGAAAAGAAAAGAATCAACCAAATCGCATTGGGAATTCTGTCTATATTTCTTTTTCCCATCTGAGAGGAAGTTTGTCCAAAATATTTTAAACTACACTTTATAGCTCCATTTGCATATGAGCAACTTCTTCAAAAGCTATCGTTAAATATATTATTGCTGGATCAAATGTTACACAAATTGAAATAAATAATCATAGCATTATATCAAACTGTAAAATTACGTAAATTTGACGAGTACGCACGAAAGAGCAAAGACGTTTTATTATAATTTCTGTTTTGTATTTTTATTATTAATTATTTTATCATTTAATTAAAGCTTATTGCATTTAATTAAAATTCGTCTTATTTTTAACTCGTGTTTTTTTTCTCTCTCTATTTTGATTAAAACCTTAAACATATCACAAACAGAAAAAAGTGTCTTTTCTTTCTAACTGCTGACTTCTGATTGTCCGTCTATTAAGAGAAAATAAGAAAAGTAAAATAACACGAAAAGCAAAAAAGCTAAATATAAATAAATAGAAAAAATCAAATTGTGTAATTAATTAAAGAAATAATTAATAATTATTGTCTCTAATTTCTTCAACCTGTTGGATTTTAGTTAGATAGACAATGCGCATTCATTTAAATTACACTTGAAACGTCACGACGAAAGAGGATGCTATGGAAACCAAAACACTAGAACAAATGAACATACAAAAGAAGATGGAACGAGACAATGATTTTTAACTTAAACCATATAATGGGTTGTCAGATTAATTCGTTCGCTTCTTTTCAACGTTATTTGAATTCACACGAAAAATATTTTTCTCGTAGAGTTTTGTCTTTCATTATTTTTTTAAACTCTGTTCTTCCTCCATAACTTTTGTTGAGCGCTTTTGAAATTTTGAATAAATTTGATTTTTCTTAAACATATGACGATGGAGCGACAAGTAGAAATGTATGAGCATTTTCAACACATGATTCACTCTACTTTCAATATTCCAAAACTGCCAAAGCTGCTTGAGGCATTTCATCTGTATTTGGAGAAGGAGCTGATTTCTAAAAGAACTGCACCGAAATGATTTTCTCGTTTCGACCTCACAGAATCTTTGCGTTCCGACCAGTCTGTTCAGTTCAATGAGGATCGATTGAACCAGCTTATCCATGCCAACCGGCTAGGGAAGGGTCCCAGCAGATAGGATGCTCTCTCGATTCCATCTCCTGCAATCTTCACTCGGTGAGTAAGGACCAAAATCTTGTTGCACGGATGCCACATAATCAGAAAGAAAGAAACAAATTCCAAAGTGCTTCTATCACTCTTGAGTTTTATCGCACGACATCAGGCTACTTGCAGACACGAACAGAAATTTCTGAACAAATTTCTACATTCAACTTCCATGAAACCAAAATCAGCGTGAACGCTAGGAAATCATTTCTGACTCACGATTGCTTCTACTGTGTAGGAACCATCGACGCCTCTACTGGAAACACTAACGGGGATAAGTTCGTAGCCCTTCATTGAGGATATTCTAAGAACACGTACCCCACCTACAGTTCAGCTCTATACAGGGCGGATGGCCTCGCTATCTCAAGTCATGTGAACGAGAACTCCATGAAAATGTTTGGGAAGAATTACAACTATTACCACTAACTTAACAAAGTTCCACCTCCAGGACTGAAACCTTCAAACGGGCAAGTACTACTCCTGCAGAAAATGCATCCAGGAAATGCTTCATGTTCATAAACATCCCAGCCACACTACAGCTGTACTCTGAAATCTGGTTACAATGAGAAGCGGAAAAATCCCCAGCCTTGTCAGATGGAGAGACCTTTGATAGAATGGCATCCCATTATAATGAGAATTTAGCTAGAAGCTTGTATGAAGGGAGGGTAGCTCCTCCTGCCCTCCCAGAAATCACTAAAAGAGAAATAGACAAGTAATCAGGTATAAACCTCTAGTCAATCTAAATGTTTCTGCCCGCGTACAGTAAATTCTCTCTCTCTCTCTTTCTCTTTCCCTCTCTCAGTCTTTCTCTCTGTCTTTCTCTCTGTAATACAAAAGTCATTTCTCACTACCCCCTGTCATAAACATTGATGCTGCCTCCGTGCCAAACACAAAGCTTCGCTGACTTATGGATCTTTAATATCTCTCTTGCTTTAAAAAAAATGCCTGCTTTCTTTTATATCCTGCTACAGGTTGGTATAGATAAATTATGCAGCGGAGGTTTAATCAATGCGTTCACAAGACGTACTTCCTGAGACTATCAAAACGCTCTCTCCGACTACTACCGACCTCTACTCTTAGTCTATTCTTCAATTCGCTAGGGGTCTCAAAGACTCTCGCCACAACACTTTCATACAGTATCTTCTACTGCTGATTTATCCCTACAACAACGTGACTCGAAATAACGCATTGGGGTCATATTACTGTAGTGGAAATAAGAAACCATTTTGTTATATTTCACGTTGCACCTGAATGTCTGAGGAGATGTACAACCTTTCATATTCATGAAACTTTAAGTAACAATATGAGCTAAGCCAACCTGATTCTAAATAAATGATAAATATAACTCCAACAAACTCCAACAAACTGTTTTCTCTTCTGCTTCCTCCTGGGTGCAATATAATACCATACAGGAAATTTCAATCGTCACTAAATGCGACTAAGGGTGCCTACAAAACTACATTTCGAGAAATAGGTGTAAAATACTACTTGTGATGAAGGAAGAGCGCAAATGTATAAACGTACGCTGATAAGGGAAGAAACCACCCCACGACCAAATCGGAGAATCTCTCAGATTAAACGTTTAGTTTCGCGTATTTCGTACGCTTCATCAGTGAGAGCTACCCGATCGGCCGATGTCGGCTAATTCCGCCTGTCAGCATATATATATGTAATTGTGTGTGTGTGTGTGTGTAAATATATATATATATATATATATATATATATATA
>NC_068984.1:72543819-72547254 GCF_001194135.2 Octopus bimaculoides
ATTTTCTTGTCCCTGTTTGTATCATCTGTCTGGATATTTTGCGTTCTTGCCTCATTTTTTGTATTCCTTTAGATAGATAGATAGATAGATAGATAGATAGATAGATAGATAGATAGATAGATAGATAGATAGATAAATAGATAATCAGCACCAATGCAAACTCTGACTTACACAATGTATGGAAGGATATATATAGAAACAGAAAAATCCAAGAACATTGCACCGATCGTTGTGTTGCATCCATCTTTATAGGTGTCAAGTTTTAAATAAGATACTTCGTTACATATACTGAGTTTCCACTGGCATTTTGCGGTCGCCTGTAGGATATTGGCTTCACTGACCAATATCCTCCAGGCGACCACATCATGCCAAGCTAAACTCAATATATGTAACGAAGCATTATATTTAAAATGTGACACCTACCGAAATTCAACCTTTAAACGATGCATGCTACACAACTATTTGTATTATATCCAACCCGTAAGGGACAGGCGTATGATGTTTCGAAGTGATTGTTGTGTTGAAGGTTCTTGCTCACACCATTTTCCATTAACTCATTCATTGTACACACGCACACACATATGTATATATATATATATATATATATATATATATATATATATATATATATATATGCACACACATATGCACCTACACACACACATGCACGACACACACATGCACCACACACACACACACACACACACTAGCTCCCTTCCACTCATTTTTTTAAAATTGTAACCGTGTTATTTCAGCTGCAAATAGTTCATAAGTTTATGAATTTTATTCACTACTTTACCTGAAAATACATCACTAAGACTAATTATGTTGCCTCCTTCGAAGTATGTAATTCGTGGTATTTATTACACCCAAATTTCACAGATAATTTCTAGTCACGCTTACAAAAGAATGCCTTGTACTATTCATTTGGCCATTGAAAACCAATAATCAGTTTGTTGTTGTATACAAATTCATGATATAAAATATACAACACTTTGGTCTCAAAAACGGTGGAAAATAGCAAACAAATATCCCTTTATCATATCCTGCATAAATGAACAGGACAGTCATGGTTGGCTTGACTTCTATCATCGATGTCTCAGTTAATGCTGTTCTGGTCTAAACAGCAGAAACGACAACAAGCAAATAAATGGAACGTGTATTGATTTGCCACTAGAAATAGTTATTGGTGATACTTTTAGTTCAATGTAAGCATACATTTGATCGGGTTTATGATCAAAAACTTCGTAGCTATCACCACCTCCTGTTTGTCCAGGCAGTGTGCATTCAAAGCCGCTTTTATTTGTCCGTTATGTCCTTTTATGACGTTAGTGTGTTCTGCAAGGACGATTTGATACTGTTTGTTACAAAACGGTTGTGCGACTACTTTAAACCCCCTGGAGACAAATCATTGCTTTGAGTGAACCTTTTCATGGTAGCAGAACAGTAAGAGCTAATTTTCCTGTCTGACAGCTAATTACGAGCATAAGTAACTGGATTTAAGCAGTTGTATTTGTGTAACCGTTTGATCAAAAATATTGCAGCTTTTGTCATTCAGTCCTTTGTGCATAACAGATTTATATTAAGTTATTGAACGTATGCCTACTTTTTAAGATTGTACTGAGGCTATCTAACCGAAAGTCTAAAGAATGGACAGGTGTTAGAATGTTCAAAATCGCAGTGAAGAAGGGCACCATGGGCACTCGTTTTTGTTGGTGTGTTGTTGTTACTTAAGGGTCCAGTTCGACACTCATTGAGCAAACGTTTGATTAAAACATTCCAGCCATGCCCATACCGTTCTTTTCCTCGGGAATTAATTATCTGGCATATTATCCGATATCTCTCTCCATTTCTAAAGTAATAATAAGCAATTCTTTGGATTCACATATGTACTCATGAGAAACTTGCACGTACGAATATCTATATGCAAGCATACATATAGTGCATATAAAAGCTTAAGCATACTTTAAGGCGGTACTCCAGCATGGCTGCAGTCAAATGACTGAAACAAGTAAACGCAAAAGAAATATTAAAGTATATAAATATTATATGGGTGTGTGACCGAGTGGTATCTACTTCATATGTGTGTATATGTACATACATACATACATACATACATTCAAACAAAAATACCCTGTTGTTGATGTTGAAATTCCAATGAAGGAGCCTTGGCTTGGATCTAGGTTAGAAACTGGCTCTTTCTCTATTGGCAAGAAATCTTGAAATACAACTGAACAATGACATACGTACATACACATACATACATACATACATACATACATACATACATACATACATACATACATGCATATATACACGTATATATATATATATATATATATATATATATATATATATATATATATATATATGACGTTAGTAAAAATGTGTACATATACGTATGAGCGTACATGGATAGACGATTCCTATTGGTACATGAACATACGCACACTCTCGCTCACGCACTCACATATACACGATACTTAGAATCCATAAACTACCTGCATGTATTTATTATGAGGCGGTCTCTACGACGTTTACTTGCTCGGCTTTTCAAAACAAGGAAAAGCCATCAAATGAAAAGTCGACCATGATACTGATGATATTGATGATGCTGATAACAATGATGATAGCGAGGGTGATAATGACGACGACGACGACGACGACGACGATGATGATGATCATTACTGAATTTGTTTCAATGGTAATGGCGGTGGTGCTGGTGGTGCTGGTGGTGGTGGCGGTGGCAGTAGCGGTGATGGTGGTGATGTTTGTCGTTTCGTTGGTTGTTAGCGACTTTCAATGCAGAAATAACTACTCGACCGTATAGTTAATGTCCAACTTGGATAATATATTTATTTATTGTGGCAGAAATCATTGCCTAACAACCATCTGTGACATTAAACTACGTATCCAACAAATCAAATCCAATTGTTGGTGATTAGTTGGGAAGGCGTCATATCAGATTTCAGTGAATACAGTGAAGGAGGATGATAAAGAGATAAGTAATAATCGCATATCCCTTTCTTCCTTCTTAAGTTATTTCCTCCTTTCATCTATCCACCTATCCACTCATATATGTAACGGCTAGTCGCTTAATGTCACAAAACCAGACGAATCAATGTGATATGTCTATATCTGTGTGTGCGTGCCTGTGTCTGTGTGTGTATGTGTGTATCTGAGTGTGCGCGCACGCATCTGTGTGTGTATGTGCGTGTGCGTATGTGTATCTGTGTGTGTGAATCTGATTATTATTGCAATATGCATAAACTATGAATAGTAATACAACCATAGATTTATATGTTTGTATATATGAATGTATGTGTACATGTCAGTGTCTGCTTGTGTGTGTGTGTGTGTGTGCGTGTGTGTGAGAGTGAGTGTGTGTGCGTGTGTGTGTGACTATGTATAAATATATATATATATATATATATA
>NC_068984.1:72548628-72553348 GCF_001194135.2 Octopus bimaculoides
AGGATGGTGGAGGGAGGAAGTGGAACAAGGAGGAAGGGACAGAAGCAGTGAAGTAGAGGCCAGGACAGAGGGGTAGATAGGAAGATAGAGGAAGACAGATAGATAAATAGATAGAGAGGATGGTGGAGGGAGGAAGTGGAACAAGGAGGAAAGGACAGAAGGGTATAGCAGTGAAGTAGAGGCCAGGACAGAGGTATAGATAGAAAGATGGAGGAAGACAGATAGATAAATAGATAGAAAGATAGATAGATAGATAGATAGATAGACAGACAGATAGATAGATAGATAGATAGAAAGATATATATATATATATACATATATGTATGTATGTATGTATGCATATATGTATGTATGTATGTATGTATGTATGTATGTATGTATTCGTTACTCTCACAAGACTATGGATTTGAGCCTGGAAATCTTCTTTTTATTTTGTTAGTAGAGTCGCGTTTGCTATGACTGTGGTGTCTCATATGTGAGTAACAGCGTCCTATACACCAGTCTTCGCTTGTTGTTTTCGTTCGAATTTGCTTTTTTCCATGAGCAAGATTCAACATCTCAGCTCATCTTTTTAAACTCATGTCAAGTTTCAGTCTTCAGAGGGAGCGATCACTTCTCTAGTTTTCAACGTTTCTTCTAAAGAACCTTAATGCTTTTCTTGCAAAAGTCTTTGAAACGAAGATGGAGTTGTTTTGTATTCTCTTATAAGAGGCCAACACACCGTACCGCTGATCTTTAATGATTCTAGTATCTGACATGGTGTGTACATGGCCCAGTCAGTGGAGGTGTCGTTGTTTCAGTAGGGTGAAGAGGCTGAATATTAACCGGTGAGCCAGGACCTCATACATGGTAACTCTGTCAATTAGCTTGATATTCAGACTCCATCTGAGGCTGCGTATGTGGAAAGCATTGAGAGGCTGCTCTACCGCTGCCATAAATCAGTGCACTGAGGACAAACTCTGAAGACTGCAACCCTGGTGTGTGCCTTAATCTTACTGGTCTCACAGACGCTCGTAGTCAACATAGCTTGTGCTGACGCTGCTCATTCAATCTGTTTGTTGATCTCAGACTCGACAGAAGTTTTTTGTGAGGTTAAAGCCGAGTTATGTAAATTCCTGTGCTTCCTCCATCTCACAGTTGTTCGTGATGATGGTAGAAGAGTGTTCGATTCTTAGGACCAGCACTTTTGAATTTTCCAAACTGATGATCAAGCTGAAGTTTTCACAAGTTCTTGTGATACTGTCCATCGGCATTTGCATTTGCCCCTCTGAGTACGTTTCAGCATTGCACCATTCGTTTATAATATGTCCGTGTTCAGTACCTATTTTTTTATTTTTAGCTATATATTTCTATGTCCCTCGCACACGTTACAAGAATATATCTTGATTTTTCGGAACATGCTACGGTGAGTCCTGTTACTAAGAAGTTAAACTCATCTGAGCCTACTAACTATTGTTCCATTGCACTTACAACATTTCCAATCACAATTCTTATTTATCACCTGTGTAGTTTCCATCAAGCTACCTCTACTAACCTATGTTTGTTATCTGTGTACTCTCACCTGCGAGAAATATGATCGAAGTGGTTTTGTTGCTCTGAATATAAACAAAGCTTTCGACAGTGTCCGGCATGCATATTATTGATAAAGTAGCCAATTGGATTTATGCCTTTCTTGTCTACCATCACTGACTTCCTGCCTCCCTCTCTCTCTCTCTCTCTCTCTCTCTGATATCCATTTCATCAGCTCTGGTATTTACCAGCATTCGGTTTTATCACACACACTACTCTCTTCTTCATCGACATCTACGATCTACTTGGTGTCACACCCAACAATGCCTTCTCTTACACACATTAAACCACTCTTCATTCCATTGCTGGCATTTAAATCTAGCGTCATCTACCAATAAGCTTACCGAGCTAATAACACTTTACGTCTGATCCCTTGATTTCTGACCTCGAAAAATCGGAAATTTAGGTGAAAACAATCGTGTCTCATATCCAAAACAAAAAGAAGAAAAAAGACACAATCATTATACATGCTCCACGATAAATATGAACAGCCTATTTTCAAGATAAACATCGTATTACAAAACTGGCCTTTGTCGTCGTCAAATGCAGAAAATAATTTAACCACAACAGTTTCTGAACTCGTACCAAGCTCAAGTGAAACCCACAACAGCGTGCTGATCACACAATAGCGTATTTCTTCTGTTGCAGTTACAAGCAATTATTCTGTACTGTATTCGAAGATAAAGTTAATCCCCACATCAAAGTGGCTGTTCAATGTTACTACTAGTTTAACCCCAGCTAGATCTTCCGCCAGCTGGTTATCGATACTAGTAGTAACATAGAACAAGCGCTTTGATCTGGCGATTAACTTTACTTGTCAGTATAATTACTACTTCCATCTCTTCTTGAGATTTTACAACTAGCTACTTTGCAAGTCCCTTACATGATTGGTTTAAATTCTCTCACAAACTCACTCCGATTTCTGGGCCACAAACTTGCTATCATTACTCTCTGTATTTTGTATACATAATACAGTGGTTTCGGCTTCTCGGAAATAGATAGTTTTGTTCCACCTCAAATCCAAGCACCACCACAAACTGACCTCTCTTGCTATTGTTATGCGATTTGAGTGCATCCCATAAGACCTATTACACCCCACCCCATAAACTCCAGATCCATCCCTAAATCAAGAATAAATGCATGCATATAGGAATATGGGTGCTTATAACTGTGTGTGTGCGTATGTATATATACATACACATGCATATATACGCACATATATACATATATACATACATACATTGTGTTGTGTTTGTGCGTGTGCGCACATTTGTGTGTGCATGTATATATATATATATATATATATATATATATATATATATATATATATATATATACATATATATATGTATGTACATTTACATTTTTGTCCTCGTCTGTTTGTATGTATATGTGTGTGTGTCTGTTTGCTTTTCCTTTTGTAATTTATTCAGGTATTCCTGTAGTTTTCTGTTAAAATATGTTTAAAACAATTGAGAATCATGTATCCAGATATTATGATAGATAGAGAGAGAGAGAGAGAGAGAGAGAGAGAGAGAGAGAGAGAGAGAGAGAGAAAGAGGGAAATAGGAGGAGAAAGGGGAGGGAGAGAGAGGGAAGGTAAGAGAGACAGAGAGAAATCAAAGAACGAAAGTACAAAAACAGATAGCTAAATAGGTAACGTTATATCAGACTTTCTAATCACGATATCCGAGTTAATATGTAAATGTCGTCATGAGAATAACATTTATCTTTTTTCAAAACTGTGGAAATAATGTGTTATGTCGTAACAACTGCAGATGATTGAAATTGCTCTGAAAAGAATGAGTATATTCAAAATCTTCTGTCTAAAAGTCTTGCAAACTTTCAAACGTGACATTTGTTGTTGAATACGTAGATTCCATTATCCGCAGACCTTTTTTGTTAGACGAAAAATCAGCAGAATGTCGATGATCCATTTACAGTACTAAGAGAAGCAAGAAGTCATAACATAAACCAACAGGGTGCTGGCACACTACTAAAGAACTTCCTAGTCATAGTATTATTGTAACCTTTTTGGGGCCTTGTGCGGAGAGTAGAAAAGATTATCTTAACCCTTTGTCAATCTTGATAGAGTGTTGCAGCCATCGCCTTCCCATTTTTTCAACAAGTATAGTTACTATTTCTAGTAAACTTTGGACGTTCTTTTGTCTTATATCTTTTTAACCCCTGGGCAGTTCTGAACAAATCTGTGACGAAAGATATTTCCGCTTTTATCATCTCATAACGTTAAATGCATTTTTCAAATAAATTATCATATATTTTGCATGTTTTCAAATCCATAGGATGCAATTTGAAAGAAGATTTGGCTCTTATTTCTAGCAGGTAAAAAATTTGTGGAGAACTCCTCATTAACTCTACTGCCATTGCGATAGCATGCCTTGCTTTGCGAAGTCTAATAAGCAGACTTCAACTTTTTCCCAGAAGTAACAGTACCGAGGATTCGATATTAACACTGAGAGGTAACAACAACATTCGGCAGTTTCATAACAACATAACTACTTGCTGTTATGAATTGTTCCAGCAAATAGTTAGCACTTACCATACACAGTTACTTGCTTTAACCATGAGTTTCAAACGTGATCCATACATGTAACTCCCAATAAAATTGTTGAGTGCCCTTCTTCCGTTTGTCCACTCACACACACACACACACACACACACACACACACACACACACACACACACACACATACATATACATATATGTATATGTATATTGCGCCCTTTAACAACGCACCTCCAGCACACATACTCACACTAAAAATAACCAAAGAAAACTACAATAAAATAAAAGAAAAGTTTCCGAATGATGTTGGGTCGCTAGGGAGAAGTTTCTCCCAAAGCCTTTATCGGAATTTAGTGGAAACACCCACACGGAAACATAGGGGAGCCACCCCACCAGAAAACAGTAAGTAGAACCTTTTCTCCTCTAATACTTTCCTTTTGTAAAAAAACATGGTAATTCTCAGAATCGGAAGCATAAATGGGAGAGGCCTCGGGTCGCCTTGGAAACAAGGTCACCTGTTGAACGACCTGAGGTCTTACAGTGTAGATGTAGCAGCCATTAGCGAAACCAGGCTCTCCAGCCCGCAGGAATTCGCAGCCCTTTTTGGCGGATACGAGATTTTCC
>NC_068984.1:72559436-72564273 GCF_001194135.2 Octopus bimaculoides
GTGTCCAGTTAAGGATGTTGTAGCTGTAGCTTATAACTGGGACAGCTAAAGTGTTGATACCCATTATCTTGTTTTTTTTTTACTATTATTATTATTATTATTATTATTATTATTATTATTATTATTATTATTATTATTATCATCATCATCATCATCATCATTATTATTATTACGTACATACACACACATACACTCGCACACGTACACACATTCTGATATGTATTATACAATTATGTATGTACATGTATGTATGTTTGTATGTATGTATGTATGTATGTATGTATGTATGTATGTATGTATGTATGTAAGTATACACACATAAGTCACTACAATCTTGCTTTAGACAAATATGGTTTCTAAATCTATTTACCGCAATATTATGTATCGCATCATGAAATTCTGATGTTTCCATATGATTTGCGATTTGAGGGAAACTTACCTGTTATTTTTATTGTGTGTCGCTATTGTTTAGACATCTCTCATTCATTGGCTCATTCATAACATGCATGCACTGTTAGGGTGTTATTCAGAGAGATTTAGTTGCTATTTCTCGCTGCGGCAAAGTGGTCACTTTGTTAGCATATAGGATAACATGTATAACATAGATAAAAGCATATAAGTAGTAGATATTTAAACAATCGACTGAAATTTTGTAGTTCCAGATTGTGTCGTGGCTCTCGAAGAGAGTCGTGACAGAAGCTAAGCCTAAAAACTACGAACGTTTCAATCTGTTTAAGTCACTCCAGTGGCGTGTTTTCATTGCAACAGAGGATATATAAAAAACTTCAATTGAGAAAACATGTCTCTAGATCGCTAATGACATCTGATATCTTGTGTAAGCTCAGACTTGTGTCCTTGATTGTTTACGCATTATATGGTGCATGTATGACTGAATGAGATTCGGTTCCACATGTTTACAGTTTGCGTTAATGAAATAGCATTCCTCTGCCTTCCGAAAACTGGAACGTCGTTCAATATGCACTTATGAAATAAATTAAAAGAAGAACTACTCAAGTGAAGATATGAGACCCTTAGTGTCAATGGTGGGATACAAGGGAGTGGGTTTCTAATCTTCTAGTTGATTATGAGAAGGATGACAAACTGCGTTGGTGCGCTTCATACCTATCCTCTGGCCCATACTATAATACATGGGTCCTCGAAATAAAAGAATGTAAGTCAAAGAATTAGATGCGACATTGGTCAACTTGAGTAATATGTGTGAATGGTGAGTGCAGAATTGACTAAAAATGCTATGTGGTTATCAGTCTCTATGAATATAAAAGATCTAGTGCTACCCGAATGCCACAGGGCTTTTCCTTCGCTGTGCAACGTTGTAGGTGAGATTATGATGGATTATGACAAGTGATATAGAGCAGAAAGCGTGATACCTATAAATGCGGCAAAAGCAGCCATTTGAGAGCTTTCTAGCTTGAAAAACTTGAAAGGTAAATGACAGAGAACTCAGATAGCTGTAGAATCAGATATAACAACAGCTGGTCCCGTGGTTGCTGTTCCAACAGATCCAAAAGATTAAGCTCTGACCTTGATTACTCGAAGAATTAGTCTCGGCCTCAGCAGCGAATCAGCCTGAAATACAATCCTTTGCGACCATAAAGAGCAAATATAGATGGATTTTCAACAAAAAGTCAACTCACAGAAATATACAAAAATAACTCTTTTCATAGGACGCCACAAAGTTTCTCGCTGTGGGATTAAGTAACAAGGTTCTGATACTAGAGCAGCGTGCACTGAAAAATAAGAATGGTAACGATGCGGAGGTTTTTTGGGGGCAGAATTTGAAGGGGAAATCTACGAAAAATATAATGCTAAAAATCACATCATTAATTTAACAGGTATTCCAAGAGGAGCTTGTATGCTTTCTACGCCATCCAATGAACAAGATAGCAACGGTGTTTTTGGTACTCTCGGTTCTATTATGATCAGTAGCATGCAGAAAGAGTAGTGAGTAGCTCTAAAACCGTCTAGATGGTATTATTCATGTAAGCGTCATTTATTCATATTTGTAATTATATCAAAACATTACGTAATATATACTGCAGAAGCAAGTATACGGAGAGCTGAAAAGTTCCAGGTTTAGGGTAAGAGAAAATACAGGCGGATCAGTTAATTATGATTGTATTCAACGTATTCTCCTCACAGATTAACACATTTATTGTAGCGGTGCTTCAGTTTTTCTTAGACCTGTAAAAAAACTCGGAAGGTTGGGCCTCCAACAAGGTTTTTCACGATACCCTTAAAGCCAGAAATTTTTCGGCATACTCTTGTATAGATCTAAGTCTTGTGAATTGGGCTATGCATTTGTGTGCATCCTTTGTTATTATAAGAATTATTCCTTTTTACAGTATCCACACTCAAGTAATCAATCTAAATATATCTATTTGGATTTCCCAATTTCCTTGAACGATGCTTCATTGTCTATAGGGAGCAAAACTGCAATTAGGAGATATTACTTTCCTGACAGTACTTGACAACGATATGCGGTTAGGTATCTATGATCTTCTTGTACATGTGAATTGGCGTATTGTCGCTTTGTCATCTCTAGTCGCTTTGCTATCTTTAGTGGCTTTGTCATTTCTAATCGCTTTGTCATTCTCTGAAACATTCTGGTTTATGATTGCACATCCTTCATTTCTATCAGTATTTCATAATGTTGGTATTAGTTCCCGTATTCATGAGCCTCACCGCTGTCATGCTTGTAGATGTATACATTATTGGCTAAGACTGAGCAACCGGAAATCAAATGGTTAATTGTCTCTTCCTTATCTCTATATTGTTTGCAATGACTGTATTGTGTTTTCATTACAGGTATTTTATGTTATTTCTTATGAAAATGCTATCGTCCAGTCTAAACTTTGAGCCATTCACTTTTTAGCCAGTAATGAAATTTATCATTATTTATATTTTAAAGCTTTTTTTAAAGGGATTTGCTATGTATGATGTTTTTTTTTTATTTATTTTATGACTTTAACTCTATAATGTGGTTATTTGCTTCAATTTCTTACTATTATTTACATGATAATTATGTATTTCTTCAAAAGCAATGAATATCTTGCAATAGGCTTCTAGTTGCATAACACACTCTACCTGTCTACATTATCGGAAAGTAAAATCTGTCTATGCCAGATATTGAGTGGCATGCTCTAAGAGTAGTTATTAAATTTGGCATTATTGGTTTTCTCTCTCTAGACTTGTTAGTTACATGTGGCGACTTCTTCTTCTTTTTCTTCTTCTCATTATTATTATTATTATTATTATTATTATTATTATTATTATTATTATTATTATTATTATTATTATCATCATCATCATTATTATTATTATTATTATTATTACTATCATTATTATTATTATTATTACTATTATTATTATTATTATTATTATTATTATTATTATTATTATTATTATTATTATTATTATTGCTAAGGCGGCGAGCTGGCAGACCCATTAGCACGCCGGGCAAAATACTTAGCGGCATTTCGTCCGTCCTTACGTTCTGAGTTCAAATTCCGTCGAGGTCGACTTTGCCTATCATCATTTCGGGGTCGATGAAAAATACGCACTGGGGTCGATGTAGTCAACTAGCTCCCTCCCTCAAACTTTCAGACCTTTTGGGGTGTATACTTTAGTCCTCACTCAGACAAAGGAATTCTATATAAAAAAACAACAGAGTTAGGGAGTGCAGCTGTTCGTTTTTCGTACGTGTATGCCCCAACCAAGTCAGCTGTGATTCAGATCTGTTTAATATTAGCTAAGATTGACCTTATATGACAATAAATGCAACGTCAGATGCAAAGCCGCAATTTCATGAAATTCACCTACATAAGTTTCCATATAAACTATTAAGAGATATTAGTTGTATAGTGTCATTGGTTGTTATTTTTCTTAAATTATAGATTACAGTGTTAATAATTATTATCAAAACTTATAAAAGTTCCTTAGAATTTGCTTTTATTCGAGTGCAAAAGAACATTTATTTAATCAAAACTGATGATATTTGGAAGAAAAACGAAACAGCTTTTCGGCCATTAATTTTATACGTGTGCTTATATGTATATCCGTCTGTGTGCAAACATACGGAGGCATAGAAATAGGTAGTGTATAAATTTTGTCTGCATTAATAATTGCGTTTAATATTTCTACAAACACAAACAAAAAACAAAACATCTAAGTGACAGATACACACTTTTAATATAGGCATTTTGAGTTATATAATATAAAGTGTGTGTGTGTGTGCATGTGTGGGAGAGAGAGAGAAAGAGAACAAGGGGGGGAGGTTATGAAAGTTATATTATGGAACTAGTCGTTTGTTTTGCATGCGTTTATATATTTATGTGCGCGTGCGTGTGTGTGTGCCTGTTTGTGAAAGAGAGAGAGATTTTCTGTGTGTACATAAATATGTGTGGTAGTGAATGTGGGAGGTATACGTTTATCCTTCCCCTTTCTTTCTCTCGTATATACTTCATATATGCACATATATATGTGTGTGTACATGTATACAAATGTATGTATGTATATATATATGTGTGTCTGTGTATATATAAATATATATATATATATATATATATATATATACAAATGTATATATACACACATATATGCACTAATGTATATATATGTGTGTGTATGTGTATATGTATATGTATGTACACACATATATATGCATATATGTGTATACATAACTATATACATGCATATTATGTTTATGCATCATAACGTGTTTTATATGTATTCATTTATGCTTGTGTAAATAAGTTATATATATTTATGATATACATATACGTCTATACATACATGTGTGTTTGTGTGCGTGTATATA
>NC_068984.1:72564516-72575800 GCF_001194135.2 Octopus bimaculoides
ATATATATATATATATATATATATATATATACATATATATATATAAATACATACATGTATATATATGAATACACACACACACACACACACACATGCAAGCTGGTGTGTGTGTGTATGTGTGTGTGTGTGCTTGTGTGTATAATTTCTCGGTAATTAATTTTCAAACATTTTTTATTTCTTAATTTTTTTTTTTTGGCTAAATAAAGCAAACTAAAGCAATGAAAATTGCTATTATATTTTTATAGGAAGCAATTGGTCATGTACACAGTTTATACGGTTTTATGCCTTCCATTTAAGCTATTATTCACAAATACATTAGAAATCGCTAATGCTTCATTGTCCCTCAACGTGTGAAATGATGTTTATAAAGTGATTAAGCAGTTAACAAAAGACCATCAAAAATATATGAACTAAAATTAGACAAGACAATAATAATAATAGTAATAATAATAATAATAATAATAATAATAATAATAATAATAATAATAATAATAATAATAATAATAATAATAATAATAATAATAATAAAACAAAATGGTAATCGTAAAACTACAAAACAAAAATAACAGAGCAAAAGAAAAGATAAAAAATATAATATTCCAGATAAATAAAAGTACTATGAAATATCTAACGATATATGAGCACTATGGCATATGTGTGTATGTGTGTGCGGGCTTGTATATATCTGTGTGCGTATGTGCGGGTTTGTATATGTGTGTGTGCGTGTGTGTGCGGGCTTGTCTATATGTGAGTGTGTGTCTGTTTGTATTTGTGTGTGTGTGTTTGCGTGAAGTAGTGTGCGTAATGTGCGTATGGGGAGAACGATATTGTATATAATTATCATGCTTTCTCTATATGTATATACGAGAACATATTTCCCATGGTCAAATTTTAAATCAGTATTTATTATTACATTCATTATAGTTATACTATCATATAAGAAAAAGCATGTGATAAAAGTATTTACGAACATATAAGGGATTGTACATATATATTACAACGTGAAGGGACGAAAACCAGTAATATAGTATATTGGTTTTGAAATTTGGCACAAGGTCAACAATTTCGAATGAGGGAGTTAGTCGATTATATCGACCCCAGTGCTCAACTGGTATTTATTTTATCGGCGCCGAAAAAATGAAAGACAAAGTTGACCTCGGCAGAATCTGAATTCAGAACGCAAAGACGGACGAAATGCCGCTAAGCATTTTCCCGGCGTACTAAGAATTCTGCCAGCTCGTCGCCTTAGCCCTAAGTAGTAATATAATATATTCAGAATGTGTGAACATTTTAACATAAAACAAATATATAAAACAAATAGATGCCTATTTCCCACAAAGTTTGGGGAATATAGACCATCCCACAACATCGATCATTTAACGCTCCGACTGCAACATGCGTCTCTGCAATGCAGATATGAACATACTTGAGTGAGTAGTCCAGCATCTTAAAGTCGACTTTTGATACGATTTTCACCAACCGTCCGTAATTTGGAAGTTCCTTGTATTCGTCCCATATTTCCTTACAAATAAATTAGTCACTTCTTTTTTATGTATTCTTTCCTGAACGGCTCTGCTAACATATTTTCTCCCCTTTTCGAATTTAATTAACTCCGAGTGAAAATGGGCGTCTATCTAACGGTCCTTTCTTTTGGCTTTTTTTTTTTTTTCTTACATTTCCCTAGGTTTCCGCACTTCTTATTTTCTTACAGTTCCCTAGGTTTTCACCTCAAGGTCTCTATTAGACTAAGATGTGGAATTGTTATTTGTTGTCTCCGTCTAATTTCTTGTTGGCAAAATAAACTTTTGGATAACCTTGTGATCTGTTCCGACGGTCTCTGATGCCGACAGAAGTGATGAAGAGACGATTTATTTTCTCGACAATCCAATTGTTCTGGAAACTGGTGATGTTATGAAATAATTGAAACAGATCCTCTCAGGGACTTACTATTTCCCCAGCTTCGTCTATTATCTGATACTTTTCTGTTCGAGTTTCTTTGCTTCTGAAAAAATGCACTATGCTGGCCTTTATTTTAACGTGTAACATTTATCTTTTCGTTAACGCAACACACAGATATTCAGCGATTTGATTTCTTTTCTGCTCCCTCAGTGGGGTATAAACACTAACATAGCACTGTATATAGTTATTCGCATCTACTACAGTCATTAGATAGCTGTACTGTTATGATTATGAAAGGTGAGCACAATCCAAGGCAAACTCCCATGAAAATATTTATGACTGAACGTCTTACTCTGTGGGAATGGTTGTGACGTATCAGCTTTGTCGATGTCTTCGATGATTTTTCTGTACAAGAGATGTACTGCCATATTCCAAGCCACTGTTGGCTAGAGATCCCTCTAAACATTATTTAGAGGGCATATGGAAACCTTAATTCCTCACAGTTCCTTGAAAACAGAGGTATGTTACCTTCCTCTTCAAACTTTCATGGATAAATTCTTCCGACAAAGAGGTACTGTCTTTCTCGATATTACTTGTCTGTGTCCATTTTTCTAATTTTCCTTCATCTGGCTTATAATTAAGTCATTCATTTTGATTCAGAAACATTTGTAAAAGATGAATTGTTGTTTTGTTATTGTAAATATTGTTGGCAATGGTGTTTCTCTTCGTACACATTTGTCCATTCAAATTAATGTGCGTAATGCTTCTTTTTATGTATCTTCCATTGTACGGCCTGATGTGTTTAAGCTTGAACTTCTATTTCCGTTGATTTATTTCAAATTTCGTTTATCGTCTGCAAATATTTTGAGGGCAAAATTATTTACATTATTAACGCTTCTTCTCTTAACATTGCAGCACACATTATTTCCTAATAGTACCGAGGCTGATAACAGTACAAACATCTATTTGCCAAAATTATATGTGGAATTAAGAAAAAGCAATGCTGTTAGCCTACACATAAGCCAAATCTTCGATCATATATAGCATGCAAAATTCCTATCTAAACTTCCATCAATTGATTCATCCTATTTGCTATTCCTAGGGTCGATAACTTCCTATCAGACGAAACATGTTGGTTGCGCCACTGGGGCTCTTTCTGTCCATTCGCTTCTCAACCTCTCATCAAATGTGTTCTGTGTAAGTCCATCAAATCCCATATTAACCATTACACCGAATCCTTCTTTCCCAGAACATCAGCTAGAATCACCTCCTGCACCTCTCTTTCCTAGATGTTGATTTGTAACAGCTTAGAGGGAACATTAACGGTACAGATATTATCGGTTTTCAATGCTGGTGGAGTTCATAGAGAACGTTCTTTCTTCTATAATCAGCAAGTAAAAAGGACATACTTTAGAACAGGCAGATATGTTTCATTATTATCTTCATCATTATCATCATCATCGGCGTGGTCGTCGTCGTCATCTTCATTATCAATGAGAACAGCAGCAACAACACTAACAAGGTTGCATTTATGCAGTCATTTCACCTGCAAGAAATAGCTGACATATTTCACGTTTGAAGTACGCTGCCACCATCCTTAAAAGTCATACTGGATAACATAGCATGCACTGTGCCTGAACAGAGAAGGGTACAAGAAGTAAACGTTCAAGAAGGGTAGTAAGTTAGTGAATAAAATGAATAAATGAGGGAATGTGATAGCTGTCAATAATGATAGACACTAAAAGAGTGAAAGAGGTTGATGGAAAAGAGAAAGTTTTAAAGTGGTTGGAAACTGTTGAATTAATTGAAGGCAATAAATACATTCCTATAGAGTGCGGAGGTACCGATACGGTCGACGATATATTAACGGTAGAATTTGGAAGTACGATTTGTAGTCTTGGCGAAAATATAGACTTTATTCATACACAAAATGTTAGCATTAATAGGGCCTAACTTAGTATCCAGAGCTATTTCAGAACATATTAGATAAAATTCATTGGGAAGTAGAATGACCTGAGTCTAAAGACGAGTTCAGCAAAGTAGAGAAACGTGATGGTGTTGAGTGAACGTGAAAGGTTGAGATCAAAGAAGTGCCTTTGAGGACTGAAAATATGGTAGAGGCTGCTTCGTTAGCATAAATATATTAAGGTAAAAACATGCGGAAAGGCCTCTTGGAAGAGACGGGAAATTTTTAAAGAAAAATAACGTATAGTAAAATGAAAAAATAGAGTTATTTAGGAATTAGGGAAACAAGAAATATGTAAATATTCAATTATAGAATTATTTAATTCTCTAGGAATAATTAAAAAATGGATAGAGCATGCTTAAGAACTAGTATTTTAAAACAAGAGGCAAGAAATGTATAAAAGCATTAAAATAATAATCGCGATAATGTTAAAACTAAAGTATAAATTCGAGACAATAAATAATTAAATGATTATAGCTTTTAAACAAATAATAATATTTAATCAATTAATATTATTAAATTAAAAAACAAAGTATTATTTAATTAATTATTTTGTTAATTAGGAAGAAATTGAAACAAGGAAATTAGTGATTGGAAGATATAATTCATATAAAAAGAGATTAACATTTAGTGTGGCTGTGTGGTAAAAAGTTTGCTTACTAACCTCATGATTCCGGGTCTAGTCGCACTGCGTGGCACCTTGGACAATTGTCTTCTACTACAGCCTCGGGCCTTCCAAAGCCTTGTGAGTGGATCTCACAAGACAGTGAGAAACTTCTCACATGCTGGTAAAATACATCCAGTACAGATTTACTTTGCATAAAAGTTCTTTGCGTAGACACAATTAATGTTTTCTCTACGACCAAATACACAAGTGTGCCTTCATATGCCATTCCCTGGTACAATAAAGAAATCTTCTGGCTGCATTTTCATCTTGTGTTATCTGTGTGGATCATTTAGAGTTGATAATCTTTATTACCACCTAACTGTAGCATTTTGGCATCAGTTTCTGTGAATATTTTATATACAACCAGAGCTCTACAAACGCGCAGTTGCTCTGGAAACTGCTCCTTAAGGGTAGAGAATCGCTTCTAGTTCTAAGTATGTTGCGGAACTGATAATAAAGAATAACTAGCAGGCATATATTTCAATATACTTCTCATATCATTTATTTTTCAGCCACAGGTAGTCATGAATAGCAACATTTCGTCCTCCTTTAGGACTCATTAATTCAACATAACTTGGAACTCAGCCTACATTAGAAATTTTATTTAATATTTATAATCAAAATAACAGGGGATACAATGTGAATTTTTGTGTAAACATACACAAAAATATTGAAGAAAAGAGTAGACTGGTGCAACTAGTTAAAGATCAGGAAAAATAAAAGAATATATATTATATATTTTGCATTCTTCCCCAAACTTCACTATACTATACAATGGTAATGTGCGAAAACGAAGAGAAATAATGAAAATAATAGTACAAATGTGCAAGATCAAAACGATATTGGTGAATGCTTTAAAGATCTCCTATCAACAAAATTTGATTGACATATAAGTTCAGACACTAATTGAGATCTTGTCAGTTTCTTGTAAATAACAAAGCAAAATCAGGAATACATAGGTATGTATGTATGTATGTATGTGTGTATGTATGTATATATGCTTGTATGGATGGATTGATGCATGTATGTACTTATGTATGTTTACATATACATGCGTGTTTATGTGTGTGTGTGTGTGTGTGTGTGTGCGTGTTCTGTTATTTCCTTGTTTTCAGCCATGTCACGAATGACGGTACTTGCAGTTAGAAAATGTAGACAACATTTTACAAGATGCAGACATGTGCTTTATTTTCTTTGTAACTTAACATCAGAACTGACAGCGTGGCAGTTGTTTTACAGGAATTCTTGTAAAACATGCTTCTTAAGTTTGCTTCCGATCAAAACCAATTTTCACTTGATCATGATCTGAACAAAACAAACAAGACAAACAAATTAAAAGAGAATATCGAACATACAGATATATATATATACACTCTACCACCACCACCACTACCACTATCACCACCACTACAACCAGTACCATAACAAGAACAACATAAACAAATAAACAAGAAGCTTTAGATGATAATTATGGATATTATCGTTACAAATCAACTTGTATGAACTATGTATTGAAATGTATGACGTCATAATCCTTTCTACTCTAGGCACAAGGCCTGAAATTTGGTGGCGGGGGATTGTCGAGTACATCGACCCCAGTACTCAACTGGTACTTAATTTATTGACCACGAAAGTATGAAAAATAAAGTCAACATCGGCGGAATTAGAACTCAGCACTTAGCAATGGGCGAAATGCCGCTAAGCATTTCGTCCGGCATGCTAACGATTCTGCCAGCTCGCCACCTTCAATGTAAGACGTCATAATGTTGTCATCAATGTAACAAATAGCACCACCATACGGTGACCACTACCACCACCACGACCACCAGCACTACCGACAAAATGACGACGACGATGATCACTATGACGGCCATCATCATCATCATTGTCATCATCATCCTCATCATCTTCATCATCATTATCCTCATGATCATCAGCATGATCATCATCATAACCATCATTATGATCATCACGATCATCATAGTCTTCATCCTCCTCCTCCTTCTCATCATCATCATCGTCGTCATCATCATCATCATTGTCTTCATCATCATCATCGTCCTCATCCTCAACATCATCGTCGTCGTCATCATATTACTATTATTATTGTTGTTGTTGTTGTATTAAAACTCGCAGCTTATATTGCTGGGCATGGTGGAAATCGTCAGCTATCTACAGCCAGCAGACTAAGGTGACATTTGTTTACTAGTCATGCTTCAACAACCTTGAGAAGAATTCTTGCAGTTCCAAGCAATGCTGATTTTTGTAGGTGTTCTACCTTCACACATGCATCGATCTTTTTCAGACATGCTGGTAGTTGAGTGCTGATACTTCCAAGTACAGCAATTACTATTGGTATTGCGTCTACTCTCTTCATTGACCACAACCTTCGTATTTCCCACTTCAAATCGTCATAGTTGTTTATTTTTTCTTCTTTCAAATTGATCATGTTGTCATCGGGCATTCTATGTCGATTATTATACATGTTCTTTGTTTTTTATTCACCACAACAATGTTCGGTTTCCGATGTCTGGTCAGGTGATCGTACCGAATCATTGCATCCCACAGGATTTTGCAGTTCTCGTTTTCGGTGACTCCTTCTGGGGTCTGCTGATAACACGTTTTTGCTCTTTGTAGGCCGTGATTTCCACAGAATTCCCAACGGATCATTCTTCTCACATTGTCATGGCGTCTTTTGTATTCGCGTTGTGCCAATTTCTGGCATTCACTAACGATGTGCCATGCCGTTTCACCACTCTCACCACATATACTGCATTTGTCGCTATCGGTAGTGTTGTCTATTCTGCACATATGAGTGCTTCTGTCAACATTTTTCTGGTCTTGGTATTCATTTTCTTCATTTCTCTTTTGCCATTTTATAATTCTCGCTCAATACCGAAATGATGCTATCCCCCATGTATTAACTGCTTGGATTTTATTCCATCCAGTCAATTTTGAGTGCAGCACCAACCTCAGTCTCCGGAAATATTCGATCCTCAGTTACTCTTTCATTTCCTTTTCCATTACCTCGTTGACCTCTAGTACACCAAGGTATTTGTATACTTCCGTTTCAATTTGCTCAATCAAGTTTCTATTCGGTAATTCTATCCCTGCAATTATTGTTATTATTACTATTATTATTATTATTATTATTATTATTATTATTATCATTATCATTATCATTATCATTATTATTATTAGTAGTAGTAGTAGTAGTAGTAGTAGTGGTGGTGGTGGTGGTGGTGGTGGTGGTGGTAGTGGTAGTAACTGCTGTCGCAGTAAGCTGTTGCCGGCATCCATCTGCTGTCCATTCCTCTAGGGTCGATAAAATGTTTACCAGCTTTGTACCAAAAACGATTTTATCGACTATACTTTTGTATGATACTTTTGGGTTTTGTCAAGAATAATCGCAACGACCTTATGTCATTGTGTCATAACAACATCGTATGGAATAGATGAAATATTGGAGTTATGTGTATTTCCTTTATACAATTTTCTGTTTCTCTCGACCTGTCTTTATACAATCAAAAAGAAGTTCTTTATGTAGTAGATCACATTTTCAGCTTTTATATCAATGTCAACTGTCATAAAGACTCCATTTAATCGACAGATATATCACTTTGTCTACAACAAAACTTTACTATTATGATAGAAACCAAGTCATCTTCGATATCAAAAAGAGTTTACAACACATATTATTCCTAGTTTTATCTATTGAAATCTTATTCCTAAATGCTGGTTTGTTGAATGACCTCACATTTAATGATTCAATTTCGACTGAGGATAGAACGTTTATTTCTGTGAAAGCAATAAAGAAAAATGTAAAATGTTTATCTTCACTTAATCACTCTTGTGTTAAGAAATAAGGCCAAAACAAAAGCAATATCTGTGGCACAATATAAAGTATTAGAAACAGGAGAACTGCATTTCATTATCATAAGAGCAATGTGTTGACTCTTGTATCTTAAATACATTTTTTGTGAAATTAAAAATGAATTTCGTAACTATAAATTTTCAAGTCATGCTTTTATTATTATCTTTGTTTATTATTTAATATAACGATATGTTCACAGATATAGGTTTATTTGTTTTAAATGGATTATATATACAAGCTGTGGAGGCGCAATGGCCCAGTGGTTAGGGCAGCGGACTCGCGGTCATAGGATCGCGGTTTCGATTCCCAGACCGGGCGTTGTGAGTGTTTATTGAGCGAAAACACCTAAAGCTCCACGAGGCTCCGGCAGGGGGTGGTGGCGAAACCTGCTGTACTTTTTCACAACTTTCTCTCACTCTTACTTCCTGTTTCTGTTGTGCCTGTAATTCAAAGGGTCAGCCTTGTCACACTGTGTCACGCTGAATATCCCCGAGAACGACGTTAAGGGTACACGTGTCTGTGGAGTGCTCAGCCACTTGCACGGTAATTTCACGAGCAGGCTGTTCCGTTGATCGGATCAACTGGAACCCTCGACGTCGTAAGCGACGGAGTGCCAACAACAATATATACAAGCTAGTGATAAATCCGCGTAAACAAGATCTATTTTCTTTTTACCAATCCGTGTTTAGTCAGGTCAAAGTGGAGTCTGCATTAGCCCTTTTAGTTGTAACGTTTAAATTACCAGGCATGTGCTCGGATCTACTTTGATAACTATAAAACAAGTATTAACCATATCCTATTATCGTCGCTGATACTAATACAAGAACCACAATATACGTACGAATGAAATGAAAACTTTCACCCTTCATTTTGCGAAAGCTAATTTGAAGAATCGCTAAGGGATTTCAAATAAATTGTCTGGTGGTGTTCTTCCCGACTCTGTGTCACCTGAGTTCAAACTTTCACCAAGGTAAACTGTTCTTTTTTCCTTTCAGCATCAGTAAATAAGGCCCCAGAGCAATACTGGCATTGATTCTTATCTCTTGCTCTGACAGAAACCGACTGGATGCGGATCAGGAGTTGATGTAACCGATTTCCTCATCTCCCGTAACTGCCGGCCTTGTGCAAAACTTGAAACCAACATCGTATGTGTGAGTAAAGTGGCGTGCTATCAGAGTCATTAACACACCGGACAGAAGGCATTTCGTCCGTCTTTACGTTCTGAGTTCAAATTCAGTCGAGGTCGACCATGACCTTCATCTTTTCCGGGTTGCTATGTCCCAGTTGAGTTCTAATGAACTTCCACCTTCCTCGAAATTGCTAGCCTTGTACAAAAAATTTGAAACCAATATCGTGTGTGTGTGTGTGTGTGTGTGTGTGTGTGTGTGTGTGTGTGTGTGTGTGTGTGTGTGTGTGTATGTGTGTGTGTGTTTGTGTGTAAGATATTACAATTAACAACAACATAGAATCATGTCAGAACTTTTAGAATTAATTCTTGTTATAACTGTTGCTGAAAAGTTGCATCGTCATGAAAATGTTCTTCAGTTACAGGAGAGTTTACAATAGCTAGAACTCGAACACGTGGTTGTGGTAATACCAACATGTGAACTTTAATGTAAATGAGATAGACGAATCTTGAATATTAGTATGTGCCTTTGTTCTTGAAGAATTGCCTTCTAACATTGGCTATCTGTTCAGAGAAAATTATCACTGCTTTCAAAGATAGCGTTACGAAGAGAATCTCGCATAGAAATATATAAACGAATCAAAGATGGTGAATAATAATTAATAAGAATTCCTCATTCAGTCTCAAGAGTGAATGATGTAGTAACTATACAATGGAGTTTTAACCGGTGGGAATGCATCAAATTTACATTTCCCAGTCGCGTCTTCTATTTGCGACAAGTATTATGCAAAGGAAATTACATGCCATGTTTGGAGATACAACTTATGAACTTTATTGAACATTTATGAGTTCTGTGTTGAATAAATGGCGGGTAAGCGTAGCAACTTAGATTAACTGTGCACTTTTGTATTGTCTATGCTTAAAAGAATTTAAAATCCCAAATATGTAAATTATGAATGGAGTTTAGCTGTTGTACCACTGTAAATACTTTTAGAAATTTTATACGTCTAATGGTTAATTGCATCGCCTTCTTAATTTGTTTCTCTCAATATTTTCGATGACATTAATTAAGTATACGTCCTTTATTTACTTCTTATAAATAGGATGCACACGGGCATACTTTACGCAAATTTATAGTTAGAGCAACTAATTTACTAATCATATTTAAGTTAACATTAAAAATATACACGATTGTATGTTCATCCCTCTTTACATATTTGTTTTCCAGTTTATTAAATAGATAGTCAAGTTTCATTTAACTTCTAAGCAGACGACCTACTAAATATAGCAGCAAAAACGCTATTAATTCAAACTCTGTCATTTTAGGGAAAAACAAGGGACGTAATGGATAAATGTTAATACTAGATATAGTTATGTCTCCTCAAATAAAAGACGGATCCGTCTCGATTTAGAAGCATTTAATTATAAGTATACAAAATCAAAGTTGACTTGGGGTTGTACAACAATAAAAACAACAACTACTACTACTACTACTGCTGCTGCTGCTGCTGATGCTGATGCTGATGCTGCTAATACTACTGCTGCTGATGATGATGATGATGCTGATGCTGCTACTACTACTACTGCTGCTGCTGCTGCTACTACTACTACTACTACTACTACTACTACTACTACTGCTGCTGCTGCTTTTACTCCTGTCACTGCTGTTCCTACAACTATTCTACTAAGGAGGCGGATTATATATATATATATATATATATATATATATATATATAGAGAGAGAGAGAGAGA
>NC_068984.1:72575810-72576688 GCF_001194135.2 Octopus bimaculoides
TATATATATATATATATATATATATATATATATATATATAGAGAGAGAGAGAGAGAGAGAGAAATTAAGCAGAAAATTCTTGATCAGCAACATATTGACTACCATCGATTATTATTTTTTAATACAAAACTTAATCCCATCTAACAGCCGTTTCTGCTTCAAGTTCTTTAATTTATTCTTTAACCTAAGCCTAATAAATCCCCTAATATTTAATTCTAACCATTATTCCTAAATAGTTTAACATTCAACTGGTCACCCCATTCATGACTACCTAAACCCCCATACCTCCATTGTTAAAAATATTTCTACAGCCACTGATATTAGTCATAAAACGGACACAAGCACTTACTACTAGATTTCCTCCCGAATCCCTACAAACTAGAAAAATACCACTAGCACCCACTATTCACTTTAAATTCCTTTATTTTGTTTCTTTTTACCTTATCTTCCTTTACCTCCTCCTCCTCTCTCAATATTTACCCTATTCTTTACTCTTTACTCTCTTTTACTTGTTTCAGTCATTTGACTGCGGCCATGCTGGAGCATCGCCTTTAGTCGAGCAAATCGAGCCCAGGACTTATTTTTTATAAGCCTAGTACTTATTCTATCAGTCTCTTTTGCTGAACCGCTAGATTACGGGGACGGTAACACACCAGCATCGGTTGTCAAGCGATGTTGGGGGGACAAACACAGACACACAAACATATATATATATATACAAAGGAGCTATGAAGAAGTTTGAAACAATCAAACGCAACGATAGGAATGGGATTTGCCCACTCTATAGGAGCAAATCATGGAACACCATAGAAAGAACTAAGAAGAAAATAGGGAAGGCAAGCTCATGGTACAATAGCCACAAGTACCAAAGCGTCATG
>NC_068984.1:72577879-72579203 GCF_001194135.2 Octopus bimaculoides
TATATATATATATATATATATATATATATATATACACATATATACGATGGGCTTCTTTCAGTTTCCGTCTACCAAATCCACTCACAAGGCTTTGGTCGGCCCGCGGCTATAGTAGAAGACACTCGCCCAAGGTGCCACGCAGTGGGACTGAACCCAGAACCATGTAAGCTACTTACCACACAGCCACTCCTGCGCCCGTATATATTTATTTATCTTCTTGGTTATTTTGCATACACTATGTTCTTATATACTTCATCCTTACATACCTTGTTTTATTCTTAATGCCAATCCTTTATTTTCTTCCCTCACTCTCTCTACTTCTCTTTCTTTCGTTTTACCATTTAATAGCCTCTTCTGCTACCATTTTGTTATTGAACGTTAATATGTTCGCATCTATTTCTGGATATTTACACTATTAGGACTTTAACCTACATGGATTTACACAAGATTGCACCCAAGGTCTTACGGACTTACTTCTACATGATCAGAAAGTTGAACTATGAACTTTTATGCTTCTTTCTTCTTCTCTTTCTTCAGCTCCTTATTTTTTTACTCCTGTCCTCTATGTCGTCATTTCATTAATCTATTCCCTTCTCATTTTTCCTATTTGTCTCCGATGACGGAATATCCCATACTCTAGGAAATCCCAGAAACAGCTGCAATACTTTGAATATTTCCAATAATAATAAGGTATATGACTTGAGATGTTTGTCTTGCCTTAGCGTTTGTTGTCCTCTTTAACAATTATAAAAATGTATTCAGATATATATTGATGTACATGAGTATACAAGCATGGATATATGTAAGCAGGTGTATATATGCATATACAATATGTAATATATTATATATATACGTCTATAACTTCACATAGTGTACGTGTGTATATTTATTTGCATGTATACACATAATGTTTCTGTACATACGTATGAATGTAATTGTATACTTGTGTGTGCGAGTGTGTGGGCGTATGTCTAACGTACCAAGTGAATGCTGAATTAACAAACATTTCAGACAGTCTTGGTTAATAAAGGAAATTACGGTAAAAGTTATTTACTAAATTGCTTTTGTCTCGTTGCAAAATAACAATAACAATAGGAATGATAATAACAACAACAGCAGCAACAACAAGAGCAACAACAACAGCAAAAATAATGGGACGAAAAGAAGAACAAGACAAAAGTATAACAATGAAAGATTAAGAAAACTTGAGACAAAAATATAAAATGCTAAAATGAGAGAATGATATCGAAATTAAAAGAGAAGAAGAAGAAGAAGAAGAAGAAGAAGAAGAAGAAGAAGAAGAAGAAGAAGAAGAAGAAGAAGA
>NC_068984.1:72579213-72584526 GCF_001194135.2 Octopus bimaculoides
GAAGAAGAAGAAGAAGAAGAAGAAGAAGAAGAAGAAGAAGAAGAAGAAGAAGAAGAAGAAGAAGAAGAAGAAGAAAACAAAAGCCTTTATTAATATGTTAAACTTTTCTAAGATCAACGATTCTGAGAAAGCCGAATAAAATATCATGACTAAGTTTAAATAAAATCAAAATATATAAATCCAGTTATGTCACGAGAAGAAGCGGAGAGAAAATGAGATTGGTATTTAAATATTATTATTAGTAGTAACAGTATTTACACATCCAAACACCCGCACACACAAATACGCATTTTATGTGTGTGTGTGTGTGTGTGTGTGTGTGTGTGTGTGTGTGTGTGCGCGCGCATACACACAAACACATATAGATAATAGCATAAATATTATTCTTTATGCCAGTATTAATAAAATCAGCAGCGTACTTGAATGTTAAGCATTTCTCTACGAAGTGGCTGAAAATGGCAAAAATCATAATCAAAAAATATACCAGAAATATAAAAAGATATATATATATGAACAAAGAAAACAATGATTAACAAACAGAAGCACCAAATTCATGAACGCAAAAACATGAAGGACAAAACCAATAATATAATCATCAATGTCAATGACAAGGATAATGATGATGACGATGATGATGATGATAATGATGATAATAATAATAATAATAATAATAATAATAATAATAATAATAATAATAATAATAATAATAATAATCCAGCAAAGATGTCTGCACCGAAAGTATCTAGTAACAACGATTAAAATACAACCAAACAAATAGAATCAGTGACGATTAGGTTGAAGGATAACCATGTAAGTAATATTTCTAAAATTTATTGATCGCTACCTCTATAATTAATAGATTATAAATGTTCAATTTTCAGCAATCTCATACAATGCGTAAGCAAACTATCGAAGTTTGGCTCATATCAGCAACAATCCAATTTTCACTGTCTACATAAAATTGATTCACCAGGCGCATAAACGCTGTATTGCTGAACCCGTGGCAGAAGACGTACTTAAGAATCTAATGTAAAAAGGAGTATGAAAATTGAATATATATAATCTGATATCATCAGAAACAAAATAAACTGATACTCGACGAAAATTATGACCATCTAAATATAAGGGCAAATTTCAGTCTTTAAGTTTCGCAAATAAAGTAGTAAAGGTGTACATGTGTACATGGACACAAAAATATAGTTCTATTGTACATACATTTTCTACATACACAGAGCTGAAATCTAGCCTTATAACAAAGGTATGACTATTGTCTTTCAAAATATATATAGAGAAAATAACCTGTGACACACTAAATGAAGACTAACGTACTGTCATATACTTAATGAAAACTGACACGATCATCAATGTCACTGGACCAAATTAAATGATATACGCAACTGCTAATGTAGTTAAAAAAGAAAATGGTTACTCCTTCATAACTACTCACACAATGGTATTGGTATTCGTGTAAGCAACGCAGAAAATAATTATATCTTCCAGTCATTGGACTGCGACCATGTTAGGGCACTGGCTCGAAGGATTAAACATTCACTGGCTACTTATGCCGGAAGTATGGATACGGGGTAACGGGTGCTTGCTATCACCATTCACCGGTAAATGTAATGGACGAAGACGGGAAGGCAAAGATCCTCTGGGATTTTGACTTCCAGACAAAGTGTTAGAGCATCAACGGCCGTACATAGTAGCCTTTAGGAGGGACAAGCAAAAATGCTTAATAATTGGCGTGTCAGTGCCAGGAGATCAACATATTATCATGACAGAAAGAGAAAAGGTCGACAAATATGGTGACCTGAGAACTGAGGTCACTCAGATGCGGCAGCTGTGAGAGTCAAACAAAGGTTATTCCTGCTGTCATCGGGGCATTGGGTTCAATACCTAAAAACCTGAAGAAACATCTGGACACTTTAGGAAAACTATACAATCTTGGTGTATTGTAGATATCGTCTTTACTTGGAACTGCATGCATATTGAATAAGGTATTGTCTGCCTGAGATCCTACTTGTGATTTGACAGACAGTACAAATTTCCAGTCCACACAATATCGTCAATCTACTGCATCACAGTATTGGATACTGTGCGACGTCTTCAATAATAATAATAATCCTTTTTATTATAGGCACAAGGCTTAAAATTTTAGAGGAGAGAACTAATCGATTACATTGACTCCAGTTCTGAACTGGTGCTTATTTTATCGACACCCAAAGTGCGAAAGACAAAGTTGACCTCGGTGGAAATTGAACTCAGAAAGTAAAGCCTAAAGAAATGCCGCTTAGCATTTCCTCCAACGTGATAACGATTCTGCCGACTTGAGTAATAGCTTCTAGTTTTGTAATATATGAGTATAGCAATATGTATATGTTCAGCAATTTTGACGGGATGACTTAGTTAATTACATTGACTCCAGTAAAAGATAAAGACTCGGCAATTGCGATGTAGAAGGTAATGTACATATTGCATGTAGACAGAAAGTCAATTGTTTTTCTCCTTCAGATCTTTCGTAAACAGAAATGGCAATAATAATTTCGTAGATGTTTATGAATAAAATTAGGCTGGAGAATTTTCATTGAAAAAATAAATTCAATTATAAGATTTAAAAGACTTAAAATTAAATCTATTAAATAGATGACAACTGGCATTCTTATTAGGTTGAAAGCGACACCTATTGCGAAACAGTCACTGCTGCTGCGACGTCATAGCTGATGTTGATTCATTCTGTCAACATAGGTTTTACCCATGTGGCTTTTGTTGCATGTGTTGTTGCTGATGATGTTGGAAATGTTGTTGTTGTTGGTGGTGGTGGTATTGGTGGTGGTGGTGGTGGTGGTGACGATTATTGATGATGATTTTTTTTAGTATCAGATTAGCTCTGATCGCGAATGCCGATAATGAGTGGTATACTAACCATGAAACTTTTTTCTTTTGTCGATATACTGCAGAACTGCATTTAAAGCGACTTTTCAAGTTTCTAGAAGCTAGGGGGTGATTCGATGAAGATTTGCCTGCTTTGTTTAGCAGATAAAGTGAGCACTCTAAATTCACTCTCATTAGTTCATATTACGCTTGTGTAGGTCCATACTGAGCAAATCCAAAATAATGATCTTCTACCTGTGAAAATATCATCTTTTGTTTCCGAGCTTAGCTATCTATTGAACTCACGCTCTTTGCTTTCTCATGACACCATATTCGAGCCAACATGATGTCGTCTGCAGTATGTGCCTTCTACCATGTCTTCGAGACAGTCAAGACTTCAGAAGAGAAATATTTGGTAGACTAAATTATATAAAATTACTGCATATAAATACCTGCATACATACATACATTCATACAGCGAAACAGACAGATACACATACACACACATATATTTATATGTATGTGTAAGAGTGTGTATACACACACAAACACAACACACACATATATGTATGTATAGATATATAAATATATATATAACATATATGTGTGTGCGCGCGCGCGCGTGTGTAATAGACAAATACGCAAACAGAGAGAGAGAGAGAGAGACAGACAGACAGGCAGACAGGCAGACAGACAGACAGGCAGGCAGACAGGCAGACAGGCAGACAGACAGACATACAAACAGACAGATAGATAGATAAATAGATAGATAGATAGATAGAT
Organism: Octopus bimaculoides; assembly: GCF_001194135.2. Classification (NCBI taxonomy): domain Eukaryota; kingdom Metazoa; phylum Mollusca; class Cephalopoda; order Octopoda; family Octopodidae; genus Octopus; species Octopus bimaculoides. The sequence continues at coordinate 72,582,868 of NC_068984.1, forward strand.
AGATAGATAGATAGATAGATATGTGCCTTTTAGTTGGACTATTTCGTCTTTGGTCGATGATATTGCAGAGAAGGTAACTTAGCTACGTCTCGATGTGCCCGGGTTGTTTTGAGAAAAATATTCTAGCCCCAAGTATACTTACTATCTCTCCATTGATGGTCATACCACGAAAGAAAAAAAAAGACAAGTTAATGTGTTCATGGTATCCATGGAACTGCAGACGATGCCAGAGAGTAGTTAAGTATAAATATACGTATCTACCTTAGAGCAAATTCCACCGTATTTTCTGTAGGGTGTTTCATTCATTAGTCAAATTTCAAATGTTCAATAAAATACACCAACAAAAGTGCAGAGGTCTATTATTATAGCGGATATGTTTTCTGCAGAACCAATCCAACTCTCTTTTCCTTCAACTTGCTCTGGTGCAACAAAGGCAACGAGCACCACGAGCCAAGCAGTTGTCAAGATGCAGGAGTTTTATGTGGTTATCTTCTCTTAGATAAGCAGCTAACGAGCTGAAGAACCTCATTTACCTTGGGTTCTATTGAGATGTCTGTGAGCGACCTTAACCTGGAGGTAATTCCCTAACATGTTAATTAATCCAAGTGCTGCTACTCTGCATCAGAATTGAACAGGACACAATAGGGGCTAAGAAGTTCTCAAAAGAAGTACTCAAAATCCTGGAGCTCCTTAACAGGGGTCACACAACTAGTTGCAGTTTAAAACCATACATGGTCACAACTGTACGTGTTTAATAGTGACACAAATACACATTTTTTCATATATAAATTTATATATCTATGGACTTATATATATAATAGTATAATATATAATTTATAATAATAAACTGTGTGCATTACATGGTATACTTAAATGCACATCCACATATATACACATACAAGTGTGTGTATGTATGCATTTATATACATATGTATATTTGCAGGTATGTATCATGTAAACTCGTGTGTTCTTATTATATATATATGTACATTCATATATACTTACACATACAAACACATGTGTGCTTGTCCGTCTCTGAGTGTGTGTGTGTGTGTGTGCGTGTGCGTGTGTGTGTGTGTGTGTGTGTGTGCGTGTGTGCGTGTCTGTGTATATGTGTGCCTAATCACTGAAGACATTTCAGACAACTCTTTGAATATATCTTATTAACGAAATCTATAAATTTCAATAGTTTAGTTATGACTATTTCATTTTTCTCTGATTGGTAATATCAAGATTCTTTACATAATCGTCTGCATTTTTAGAACTATGTATGGTAAATTTAAATAAAACATAATGTGTGCGTGTGTGTGTGTGTGTGTGTGTGTGTGTGCGAGTGTGAGTGAACATGTGTGCATGCATCTTTATATACGTATGTATGTATACAAGTATGCATGTGAGTGTATGTGTGTGTGCGTCTTGACTGGCATTTTGTTTGTTTCTCAAACCATATATTATTCACTAACTTTTAATATTGTTATCACAATGTGTGCGTTTATAAATTTACTTACTCATACAGTGACTCATTCACGCTTCCTCACACACACGCACAAGCGAATATATATGTATGTATATTGATGCATTTATATACGTGTGTATATGTACGTGCACGCATACTATGTATATGTGTGTGTGGGTATATATATATATATATATATATAT
>NC_068984.1:72584731-72587175 GCF_001194135.2 Octopus bimaculoides
CACACACACACACACACACACACACACACACACACACACACACACACGCACACGCACACGCACACGCACACGCACACGCACGAGCTCATAAATATATATGCATACACTTATGTATATTATATTGATACATGCACACATATATATGTGTGCATATGTACATGCACACGTACCCATGTATGTATGTGTATATATATATATATACGCACACAAATACCTATAGTTATCTATCTGCATATCTATAGCTATTTATCTGTCTCACACACTCATTGCTTATATGTATGTCTGTGCAAATATGCTTCCAGACAAAGATACAACCCCGCGCGCGCACGCGTAGAAGGAAGGATACAGTGATGAGGATGTGTAGTATAGTCACATCATTAGCCATTTATTCTTTCTGGTAGATATCAAATACCAACACAATGTATGACATATGTAGTAGCGAAAGAAATAATGTGTCTTTAAGTACATTTTTTTAAATGTTTGAAATAAAGGGACATAACTGAATACTGGAAGGCATTTTGTCTGTCATCAGTAAATATCATTGATTTCTTCAAACTTGGCATTAAGTCATTATTTTTACTTTTTCATTGACTCTGATTGGAACAGACCAATGATCAAAGAAGCTAAAGTCGTGACCATCCTTTTTTTTTTTTTTTTACCTTTTATCTTTTTCTTCTGATTTTTTTTTTTTTTTAATGCGTTTATATTTGTCGAATGTAACTAGCATTTCATTTGAACGATATTTAACTGCGTTTTCTAGATATCGGACCAACAACATAGAGGCTTCTTTTTTACTGAACGAGGAGAACTAAATTCACATATTAGAAACCAGGCCTCTATAAGCACCCAGTCTGTTTGCCAGTCGTGGTATTTCCAGGTCAACAATACCCAAAAGTCCTGTTTTATTAATCTTTTTGTTATTATATTTCTGTTGAAATATATTGTCTTTGTTTCAATTACTTTTTTTGAAATAATGAAGTATTTCATAAAATGACTTTCTCATTATTAAGCTGTTGTCTGGAAGAAAGAAACATAAAATGTTGGTGGGAGATTATAATTTAGATCGCTTTAAAATATTTGAAGGCGCATGATTCCGTTGTTATAGCGTCGGACTCACAATCATGAAGTAGTGAGTTTGATTCCCGGACCGGGCTGTGTGTTTTGCTTTTGAGCAGGACCCCTTATTTCACGCTGCTCCAGTTCACTCAGTTATAGAAATGAGTTGCAACGTCACTGGTGCCAAGCTGCATCGGCCTTTCCGTTAGATAACATCGATGGCCAGGAGAGGGGAGGCTGGTATTCAAGGGCGACTGCTGGTTTTCCATAAGCAACTTTGCCCAGTTTTGTATCTCACAAGGGAACTTTCTAGGTGCAATCTCATGTTCATTCATGACCGAAAGGGCTCTTTACCATTCTAACAGAATAAATTTGTGTCATAGAACCAGAGGCGGTCTTGAGCACAGCGTGGTTCATTTTACTTCTTTGAAAAACTAGTGATGACTGGAAAATCTAGGTGACATATGAAGGAATCGATCATGTTCCTAAACCAAATTATTATTAGGAAGCAAAACCTTGATTTTACTATAACTAATTTTCACTTCATCAAAATCGCTTTATTGCATTGTTGAGAGTACTTTGTAAAGGGAATATGGAGGAGTCACATTGTAGAAAAGAGTATAGAAGATACAAGACGTAAGGAATATACATGACGTAGGGAATTGTGTGAGTTAGAATGATAGCCGGATATGTTGCTTACAGTAAGGTACACTGTTTTAGCAGAGGTAGTCTCGTTGCTTTAAAATGAGCTACTTTGTGTCCTAGCTGACTAGTATTGCACGAAATGCAAAGAAGAATGCGGTGCAGTAATTCGCGGTCTGACGAGAAATACAGGAAATGTTTCATCGAGTACAACAAAAACATAGGGAAACAAAGGAAACATCTGAACAAGCATTTAAATATACAACAGCTGCATATTTTGAATGAAAACTGTTGCATCTCGTTTGCGGTGGTGATAGCAAAGGACAGAGGTAAAAAAGAATATTCATCCAAAATACGGATATAAAATGCAGTTGTTATTCGGGATTGCCCGTGGTAAAGAGCACCAGTTAAAGACATACTAGTTTAAGGAAATACAAAGTGACAAGATTTCTTGCTCTCCTGTCAACAACCGAGAAAGGGAGTTTCTAGCAGAGCGAAATAATTTCTTTTATCTTTTACTCGCTTTAGTCATTGAACTGTATCCATGCTGGGGCACCAGCTTCAATTTTTAGTCGAATGAATCGACCCCAGTATTTATTATTTTAAGCCTAGTATTTATTCTATAGGTCACTTTTGCTGAACCACTACGTTACGAGGACGCAAACACACCAACAACAATTTTCAAGTGGTGGTGGTGGTGGTGGTGGAGACAAACACAGATACGACAACACAGCTACATATATATA
>NC_068984.1:72587316-72588412 GCF_001194135.2 Octopus bimaculoides
GACGAAATAGCGCTAAACATTTTGCCCGGCGTGCTGACGTTTCTGCCAGCTCACCGCCTTACCGGGAAGCAAGCTTCTTATTTGTTTATTGCCCACAAGGGGCTAAACATAGAGGGGACAAACAAGGACAGACAAAGGGGCTAAGTCGATTATATCGACCCCAGTGCGTAACTGGTACTTAATTTATCGACCCCGAAAGGATGAAAGGCAAAGTCGACCTCGGCGGAATTTGAACTCAGAACGTAACGACAGACGAAATAGCGCTAAACATTTTGCCCGGCGTGCTGACGTTTCTGCCAGCTCACCGCCTTACCGGGAAGCAAGCTTCTTACCACACAACCATGCCTGCGCCTATAAACGTATGTAAAATATAAATATATGCAAATACAGAAACTTGAATATACAGATATGAGCATGTCTGTGTGTTTGTATATGAATATATTTTACATACATGCCCTCACTATTTGTATGTGTGTGTGCGTTCATAAATATTCCTATGTTTGAGTGAAATGGGAAGATGGACGTTGGAGAGCCACTCGAGCGAGTGGCGAGTATAAGGCGTAAAGCAAGACATATTTTTACCTGAATTGAAAAAGAAAACACGACAGGATAAATTCTCGATGGTAATTGTTATTGGTTTGATTTTCAGAGAAACGGAAAGAACTAATAGTTATGATGTTTCACACATTAACATTCTTAGCGTTTAGAAAAGAAAGGAAGAATCGCCATAACGATTAGCGCTTTATTATTTATTTATTTATATTTTGTGCGTCGACCTAATATTCTGATTATGTAATTAACCGTACTTTTTTGTTTTTTGTTTTTTCTTTTATATTCCTTATTCATGTATGTGTGCGTGTGTGTGAGAGTGCATGTGAGAGAAAGAAGGAGAGTGTGTGTGTGTGTGTGTGTGTGTGTGTGTGTGTGTGTATACATGTATGTGTTTATGCGTTATAAAATGTGTTTATAAATACATGCATGCTACATACATATACACACACACACTCATACACACACACACATACGCACACACACACACACACACACACACACACACACACACACACATATATATATATATATATGTATATATATA
>NC_068984.1:72588961-72596461 GCF_001194135.2 Octopus bimaculoides
ATATATATATATATATATATATATATATATATACACTCACATCACGCATACATGCGTTTTCATTATCAATACAATGTTTCCATATTTTTCATGAACTCATTGGATGATTATTCTTATCCATATATTATCTATTCAGATATACATATACTATAATCTCTCACGTTGCTGTTGATTTTTGCTTTTATGCAATAGTTAACTCCACTATACCAAACCTTTAATCAAAACCATTCTTACTAATACCGTTACGTCTTTTTGTTTATTTCATTACTGTATATAAAATAGAACATTATCGAACATATGTTGTTGATCTTATAATATTACATACCTCATTTTGAGGAGATCTGCGCTCTATTTTAGGCACGTTTTGCAACCATTAATAAGCTCTCTCGCTTGTGCTATTGCTGATGGGTATATTCATCGGTTAACAAAGGCATTTCACATCAGTATTGATAGTTACCATTTCACACAACCAGTAACTGATTATCAGTTTACCTAAAGCACTAAATATCTGTAATAACTTCACGTTTATTTATTGCCCTATAATTATTATCGCCTCTTCTATAACTTACATCTACTTTCCCCACTAGCATTTCTCAATTTTGAGCAGTATATAATTCCAAGGTTTCCTTGTATTTCGAGGACAACTCCCTACGGGATAATGATTAGACTTTAGTAAGACACCAATAGCATGTACACAACACAAAACTGCTTCAATGAAAATGTCCTTCTAAACTAATTACATACATTACATGTAATTACAAAGTTCTTTGGCAGCTGAAACTGAAATTAGACCAATTACACCTCGTCATCATTTTCGTTAATTCAATTTGATTTCATTTGTTCAACTTTATACTAAGTATTACAATAAATATTAGCTACAGAACATATATTTAAAAGATTTACTGAATGGCATCAAAAATACTATTTAACTTTTGTGTGTAATCCTTTAAAACTATCGATCGTCACCTAAATCGTATGTGAAAGGAAAGATAAGTTCGTATTATTGTTATCCGCCGTAAGACATTTTGTGTCGCAATCTTGTGAAGATTAGAAATGGCGGAGGGTCAGAAATACTAAAAAGCGGGATAAAATGTATAGTTATATCCAATATTCTCTCTAAATTTGGCTCTGCTTGTGCATGTGTGTGTGTGTGTGTGTGTGTGTGTGTGTGTGTGTGTGTGTGTGTGTGTGTGTGTGCGTGCGTGCGTGTGTATATATAGGGATTTACTTGCAGAATACTGTCTTTCTCTGCAAAATACGTGCGCATCCATGCGAGAAACCATCTATTAAAAAGAAAATTTAATCTTCAAAACTTTATGTGTGCCTAATTTATTCTTTTGTACGCTAGTTGTAGAATACATATGTGGGTGCACAAGCACACGGCTTTGAGGGGACATTGATTGAACGCGCATGTCCTTTTTTTTCTGAAATTCAAATTCCACAGGGCTGGCATTAACATTTATAACAATATCAATAAAATGCTATAATATGACTAATGTAAATCGATTATACTGCTCCATTGAAGGAACCTCTACTTGCCCGTTCAGACTCACAGTTATCTACCTTAACATCGGAAGGACACTTTAGATAACGCAGTACAAGTTATTCACATACCTCTTAACATTTAACCGGCCATTTCCGATCCAAATATTCGAATCCTTTATGTTCAAACCAGCCAAATCTGGCCTCTCAAACCTACCTTACAATGTCATTATAAAAAATAAACAGTCCTAAGATTAAAATCGTGAAGCAACGAGATAAAGCATGGCTAAATTTTAAAAATGTGAATGAATATGTTATTTCATCTGACAGAGTAATCTAAATATTAAACGGTTAATATATAGTCTGGTCACAGGTCTGCTTGATCAGATAATTTGGTGCTAATCAATAACAAGAACAGCTAAAATACATTTCTCTAATGCATTGATTTATTCCTTTATCGTACCTATTATGTATAATACAGCAGATTTATTTTGACGTAGCGGAAGTTTTTCAAATGAGATACATTCTATAAAATCTTTGGCTGAAATGTCAGAAAGTACAATGATCCTAATCGACGAAATTGCTTTACTCAGAAGACTATTTCGAAATTAGTTCAGAGATAGAGGTGCGCTAGTGATGGCTATGTGCATCAAATGTATTATTCAACGTTGAAACATAAAGTGCTTAAACATCACTGGTTAGGAAGGAACGTCAGAAATGACCAAGCTGAAAACAAACCATGAACCATAAACGATGTCAAGTATGTAGCAAAAGAGGAACGTAGAATGTGGGGGAAAAGACATTTCCATATGAACAACCGGAAATGGGTAATAACAACCTCCCTGAGATAATTTCTAAACGAGGAAGCGTCGATATAGTTGAACACCACCTGAATATCATTTTCTGTATAAAAGAAGATTTGTGGTGATTATGATGATGATGGTTATGAATATGTTCAGTTACTAATTTCTGACCATTTGCCAATGTAAGAAACCGTTATATTCTGTAACACCGTGCAATTTATTATTTTGCACAATGTTAGATGACGTATGAATACTGGAGACAGGTTATAAAGCAAATTGGTTAATAGATTGAAAAAGTTTCTAAATCATTAGCATGAAAGATCAACAGGTCTTGTAGTGTCTGTTAGAGATGTGATCTTAAGGGAAGCATAAGTTACGAAGAAGGAGTATAGAGTAAAGAAGCTCATGAAAGGAAGAGGGTTGCAAATCTCTTGTATTAATTTGCGTTATGGTGTCTCTGGAATTTTATCTCTAGACGAGTCAAACATTTCAATTCCAGTTATTTTAAATTATCCGTTCTTAACAGATGGGTCTTGATTCAATTCTGAAACTTACATGAAAAGAAAAATTTTCATTTTTCAAATAATTGATAGAATGTAAAAGGCTTGTCAATATGCTGTACCTCTATGATTTCGGTTACTATCTTAGCCTTGGTACTACAAGTAGAGTGGTTTTATGTCTCTCTCAACTACGTCACACACATAGTAATCCATGGGTTTACAATCGCGGAATTTAGGAGGCAAGGAATTGGGGCTGGTGAAGTCGTAAACATCATCCGATAACCATCTCTAACTCTTTCCGGAGAAATCATGCCCCTACAAATATGGCCCACACATGGCCTTCCAGCAGCAACCTTCTCCAGCCATGGTTTGATCAGAATCTCCAATAGGTTCACATAGCTCTGTGATTCAAAGATCTGGGGCATCATGGTGTCAGCCTTACTGGAGATACACTCTAAGTCCCTCACTGTTTGGAGGAACTTAGTTTTCATGATACGTGGGACATCACATGAATTGTAGGCAAGCCACTTGTTGTTCTGAGTGTTGTGCAACTGGTCCTCGCAGAATTTCTTTTCATCCGAGAAGAGCCAATTCATCCCCAGGTCAACAGAATGCCTCAGCTTGTTCAAGAGCTTCTTTACCTTCGTCAGGCAATTCTGCTTGGCTTTGGCTGTCAGATCTTGTCCCTTGCGCGTCTTGTACGAGTGGTAACGAAGGTTTTTCATTCAGGGCCAGCTTTATAGTAGTAATTCCAACACCCATCTCTCTCACCCAAGCCCGGATTCCCTTGATCTGATCGTCCATCACATTGTCCCGCAGCTGTTGGATGAATTCCGGTGTGCGGATGTAGTCAGAACGTCAGCAGTGTCAATTCCCGCTGGCCACGACTTCGTAGTCTACATTGCAGCTGTCCATGTCACTTTCTTACAGCCTTTATATTGTTCACGGAGAATTGAACCGCAGCCATGATGTTGGCATTTTGATAACAGGCGCCGATCCTCATAATTCAGGTAACACTTTTCTAACATTCAGATGGTTTCCAGTCCTCCATGTATAGTAAGCAAACATTTTTCTCAACTACAACTTTAATGTTTATGTTTTCCATCACCATTGACTGTCCTCCAATACACCAAGTTATTCCTGAAAACAGGTAAGATAATAAGAAATCGGCAAATTTAGCCCAAATAGCCCGGATATATTTCGCATATTAATGCATTCAATTTCTGAAAAAGTACCTTTTATTTACATACTGAAGAAAGAATCACTGATAATTATTGTTGAAAACATCACGATTATAATATTATTTTTGTTTTAGTCAAATTTATAAAACTGAGTTCTTTTCATAAATTCAAAATGCCAATAAAAGAGGATGTGAATTTGTGATTCGCACTTGAACTGAAGAACAACTTTATTTTCATCAATTTAAAATTTCATTTGCAATTTAAATTGTTAATTCATTTAAATCTAGGTTTAACATAAATTAAATCAAGGCTTTATTGTGTTTTATTCCACTTTTATTAGTGGAAATGAATGCAAATGACTTAAATAATGTTATTGCTACTTATATATTTTCTTGACCACTGAATGAGTGTGTGAAAAGTTACAAAGACACCTAGCCTAATTTGGACTCATACTGAAAAGTGACAGAAATAGATATTACTGGGTCTCTAGCTATATTCTATTACTATCGCGCATCAACGACAGCGCCTCAATGTGGTCGTTCCATCTGTTAAAAGTAGCTCCTATATATTCCGCAAACCACAAGACGAAAAGACACATTTGATAGCGTAGTTCCAGGTATATTCTGTCTTAAAAGAAAGACGAGATGGTCGGAGCTGGAACGCTATTGATTATCAATTTGTTAAATCAGAGCTGACTTATAGTTAAACAACAACGGCAACATTTTCTACATAAAAAAGAGATTACTATTAATCACAACACTAAAACGATTCTTAATTACTTTCCAGTTTTTAATTGAATTAAAGAAGACGTTATTTTACTGCTGCTGTTATTGTTGTTGTCGCTGTTATTAAATTTTATTTCTTATTCGCTTGTCAATACATCAGAGCTTGAGGTTAGCTGCACTTTTTTTCATAAACGACTCCCTCTACTACCATCGTCTTTTCAGTGCTTTGGCGACATATCCTTCAGTCAATAATTCAATTACATCGCAGAAATACTCTCTTTCTCTCTAATCCTCCCCACTTCTTGTCTCACACTAAAACTAACTATGCAACCTTAAAGAGAAACAAGCAGTTAAAATGCTGTTGACAGATCTTATTGTACAGATATGAAAATGCAAAAGCAACTTAATATCTCTCGGAGATCTTTCGGGCCACTTATTATCTAGCACTGCTTTGGTTCAAATCATTGTTATTTAATTTTGATTATGTATAAATTTATTGTTCTCTTTTTATCCAACCTGTCTCTATAGTATCTGTAACCATAGTAACAAGTAAACCACTGTCTAAAGAAAAATTATGTTTGCGAAAGGTCAGCTCTGTTTTTCCTTTCGTTTATATAGTTATTTGTTTCTTCTCTTCTTTGAATTTTCTTTTATTCTTTTTTGGTCTTTTTCTTTCATTTTCTTTGTTTCTTTATTGTTTCTGTAGTAATTTCATTGCCATCATAATTATATCCACCTGACCTAAGTTTAACCATCAGAAAACTTTCATAATTAGAGAACAATGCAGCTTTCTGTGGAACATTAAATTAGATTTTATAATCTTGCAACGTATATTTTATTTTAATATACCGGTATGCTGGACACAATATTATTTCAAGTGATACAGACCAACAAGTAAATTCTTGGTGAAACGAAACGATGTGTAGATGTTGGCATTCATTATTTCAATAGTAATTTCATTTCACATATGCTATTATTAATCTTATAAATGGCTGGGCCCAAACAAATTTGTATTAAGAAATTTCTAAACAGAAAGGCAACAATAGTGAATGAAGAGACACATGTATTGGATGATGTACTCCTAAATCTAATGAATATATTGTATCTCAATAAAAGACATGACTGCCACACGAGAACATCTTTGATTATGGATCATGTATTCGATCCACAATTAAGGGTACTTTGAAACAGGGATTTCATACAAACTCAAAAGCGACACATTAGGTTCAACAACAAGAACACTTTAAATAATGTAGTCTTAAATATACACTGCCCAATATGACAGACAAGATTGTCAAATATGTTATGCCTTTAACTATAGACTAGTTTGATGATGGCGAAATATTTGACCTGTCTTTCAAAAATGATAATTTTTTCAATGATCCTGTTAATGAGCTGCCACTTGTTTGCATGCATTTTAGTTTTAAGGAAATATTCATAGATAACTCGTTTTCTTATAACATAATATAATAGTGATATATTTCTGCTTTGAAAGTCAATCGCAAGTCATGACGCCTAAAACTGCGTTTTGTTACTGATAAAGCCTGTTTCATAGATGCATAATTACTGGCTTAGTTGATCATACGACCTTGGTTAAACTACAAAGTGATATTGAATATAGTTTTATCAATAACTATTTACCTACAACACAAATGTATGCAAATAGGAATGCGATAGTCCAACAACAAGAATATTAAAGAAATAATTATTTCGACATGTCATGTTAAATGTTACACCATCACGTGACTAAGCTTTCAATAAAATACATTGCAGATTTTACTATCATGCCGTTTTAGCGAGTCATTGCATATATATGCCTACATTAGCCAATGTGTTAATAACTTCTCTCCAAGTATTCGTCAGTACTTTAATTTATTTAATAGATATATCAAGGTCAGCTCTAGCTGGCAATATCATTACAGATAATCTTTAAAAAATCATCACAGATTACGAACTTTAAAGAGGCTAAAAATGTAGGCCTATTCATGTGCCTGCAAGTTCTGAGCACAAATCACTATGAGGTAATTTTTTTGCTGTCCATCTTTCACGTGGAGATAAATAAATTCCAGTGTAGTATTGTGGAAGTGTAATCTTCTTTCCGCCAGGACCCAAAATTTCTGATTTTGTGCTTATTAAAATTTCATCACAGGCAATATTAATGTTCTTCAATTTAACTATTTCTTTTCCTGCAACAGATTTTTGAAATTAGAAATGGGTCAGTAACTAATATATAAATATCGTCAGAAATACATACATACATACATACATACATACATACATACTTACATATATACATGCATGGGCAACTGTTCTGAACCTCTAGATTCTGCATCCAGATTATAAATTCACATTTATACCAAAAATAATTGGGTGCTTTCGGTTTTATGAGTAAATGACAATGTGAATAACTTTCAGATTTCAAAAAAAGAAATAAACCAACTACTCGCACATTACAAATTCAATCACTAAGTGGAACAGTAAAACTATGCAACACTTTACTCAAGTTTAAAATACGACTTTGTTTTCGTTGTCTACATTCCAAAGCGCTTTGTATCGATCAGCTCCTTGCTAAGAGGTAAAATTTTAAAAAACTAAAAACAAAAGTGGACATACATACATATACACGCATACATACGTACATACATACAAATATACATATATGAACGTTTGAATGTATGTACGCATGTTTACATCGATTTATAAAGAAAAGTACGAAAATTTTGTTTTGGAAATGCGGAACGTGTAGTATTAATATTGGAGCCTAGCCTTACTAAAATATTCGCACGGAATATTGACTGATATTAAAGAA
>NC_068984.1:72599573-72602676 GCF_001194135.2 Octopus bimaculoides
ATATATATATATATATATATATGTATATATATATATATATATATATATATATATATATATGTGTGTGTGTGTGTGTATGTGTGTATGTATACATGTGTCTACATAAACTTCTATGCATATATACTCACACGATGTACGTGCCTGTGTGTGCGGGTGTAGGTGTGGGACAGCATGTGTATATTGAATACACACTTCACTGGAATAATAACAGAATCAATAAATCACACTTTTTATACACATATTACTTGCTTCACACATGTTTTATGCACAATACAATCATTACGTCATAGTAGCATAGGCGACTAAAGGATCGGCTGCAGGCGTATGTATACACACACATACACTCACATATATACACACATTCATATGCATGCATTTATACATATATATCTATAAATATATATACACTTATATATGCATACTTATATATATATACATTGACTCTAGAGTTCATTGCCTGAAATTTCTTGCGCTCATTGAAGAAAATGTCTCATCAATATCTTTGTGATTTTTATTTCAAATATGTATTTATTGTGCAGCGAATCAATGCAAATAACACTAGTTAACATGAAAACGGTGAAAAACTTAAGATAAGCGTCAGAAAAATTACCATAATATAACAAAAAGAGACAGAATCCCTCTGTATTTATACAAATATAATTAAAATATACTGTAACCATCTCTGTCCAATTGTCAATGATATATCATGAAAAGTCCTTTACGACAGGAAGCGAAATTTTTAAAGGCTTTAGTGCAGTTGCTAATAATAATTTTATTCCTACATGAATGTAAGTACGTTAAACAGAAAAAAAACAAACAAATTTCAATATATAAAACATACAGCCAATATAATTATCATATCATGAACATCTACAAACGACCTTCAGCCAATGGAGGCCATTATGTTCAGTCGTGGAAAGGCCCATTGTCATCATCTGTCTACCACTCATCGTTGTATCCGCTATAGTTATAACATACCATGAGCGCGCAAAGAGGAGAATATAAAAAAAGTATTCTTAGTGAATGGTTTCAAGAGAATATTAATTCGTTCCAACTTCTACAGCTGCAAGACAGTCTGTATTCAACAATTATTGATAAGAATACTACAGAAGTGATGTTAAAATATTTATGATACGAAGAAGTGTATTTACTACGCAGTAACGAACCATCAATTTTGCTAATGATAAATAAATAATTACTTACATTCCCTTTCAGCAACTGTTAGGACGTTTGTTTCACAGATACCAAAGAAGCAAAATAAAACCAAAACTAATTATCAAATGTCGGAAACAAAAATATTATTGATAACATCATCTATGTAGCTATGTATCTGAAATGTAAACAAACAGCAAGTTTTCACCTGCTTAAATAGAAAAGTGCTCAAGAGAACTCTTAGATATTTGTATTTATGACCTTCAAGCAGGAGTTAAAGCTATCATTGAGATATCATGTACATAGAAATGCATCATGTAATGACCAAAGCGCCGTGCAATGTAATTAATATGAAGATTAATACTGGAAATCTAAAGATGAGATTGTACTAAAGTGCCAGGCATACTGACCCATTATATAAAAGAATATTGTTGGCGTGTTACAATCAAATCTTCTGCAAAATAAAAGAGTAGTAAGCTAAATAAAATAATCTGAGACAGAGTAGGGAAAGATTGCATGGTAGTTGAAACCAATTGCCCTGCAGCGTTCACAAAACGTTAAAGGTAAAGAAAGAAACGACATATATCTCTTCTATCTCTTTTACTTGTTTCAATCCTTAGACTGCGGCCATGCTGGAGCATTGCCTTGAACTTTTAGTCAAATTACTCGGCTCTAGTGCTAATTAATTTTTTAAGTCTGGTAATTATTCTATCTGTTTCTTTGCCGACCTGCTTAGTTACGGGGGCGTAAACATACCAACACCGGTTGTCAAGCAGTGGTGGTGGAGAGACTCAAACACAAAGACTCACACACACATACACACACAAACACACACACGCACACTCACACACGCACAGACACACACGCACACTCACACACACATACGATGGGATTCTTTCGGTTTCTGTTTACCAAATCATCTCACAAGGCTTTGGTCGACTAGCGCCCAAGGTGCGACACAGTGGGACTGAATCCGGAACTATGTGGTTGGGAAGCAAACTTTTTGCCACACAACCACGCCAGCGCCTATATGGAGAATTATACATATGGGAGAATTAAACATATGCAAGTACTAAGCGGGGACTATCTATTTCGATTTATACGTGATTATATGGTACATTTTATTAGACATCAATGCCAAGGAACTGGTCTCCACAAGACCAGAAGGAAAACATTTAATGTAAAAATACAAGTCATTAATGCAAATTAAAATATGTGAAATGCTCCAGAACTTTAGCCTGTAGTATATACACGATATAGACATATACAGACATTGCAATGATAAGGATATGTACAAATACATAAATCAAAATTTATAGATTCAATCTCTCATTAAGATGCCTGCATACACGAACATACAAAGACATAAGGAAATAAAAATGCATTAAAAAACACTGAGAATCAGCCAACAAGGAACATTGATTATGGCCATACTGTTGGCCACAAATAGCAAACGCATCTCCCTTAAATCACGTCCAAAACACTTGAAATGACACATCGGGAAATACAGTCACTGAAATACATATGACAAGATGATCACTACTTTGATCAGACGCCAAATCAATCGGAAATAACCTAGAACATCAGCAGTATCAACATATATATAGGTATATATATGTGTGTGTGTGTGTGTGTGTGTGTGTACGTGCGTGTGCGTATGTATGCACATATATATGCACACACATATATATATACATGCACACACACACACATACACACACACACATATCCTTTCATTCTTTTACTTGTTTCAGTCATTAGAATGCAGCCTTGCTGAAGCACCGCCTTGAAGAATTCATGTATTTACAATATATTATAGAACTGTGATGAACTATAACTTGGGACCCTACCAAAATATTACTTGGAGTTCTTCGCTAATCTAAGTAATATTGTTAGCCTAGTGTATATATACATACATCTCTCTCTCTCTCTCTCTATATATATATATATA
>NC_068984.1:72603032-72604923 GCF_001194135.2 Octopus bimaculoides
ATATATATATATATACATACATATATGTATATATATATATATTTGTGTGTGTGTGTGTGTGTGTGTGTATGTGTGTTTGTGTGTGTGTGTGTGTGTGTGCTTACACATAAATATCTGTGTATAATACTTAATGCAAATACATCGCTAAGAGGCAAAGTAACTGCAGAATTTGTTTTGTCCAATGATGATATCTCTTATAAATGCACTGTCTATAAAAATATAATTATATCTGTATCAGACAAGAGTCATCCATCAGTGGCGGTGAGAATACTAGATGTGCATTTCTGCATCGTTGAGCTTTGTCAGTTTTATGTAACCAGAGTCATGAGTTGGCTATTTTAATCTAACACGCACACGCAGACAAACATATATGTACGTATATCTATAGACAGATATATAAATGAATAGAAGGAGATACCCGCAAACACATTCATGAGTGTGCGTGTGCGTGTATGAGTGTGTGTATCGTATAATTCTTGATTGAAAGTATTGACATAAAATTATATATAAGATTATATAAAACGTGATATATACAGATAAAGCAATGTTTCTTAATTAGAGCACAGATACGAGTACAATATCGGAAAGATAGAAGTGTCCGTCTTGCTGTTCTCAGCTCATACCCATATCTCCACGTCTTAAAAACAAGTACTCAGTACGATCTGTTTGACTAAAATCATTCAAGGCGATGTCCAAGCATGACCGCTTCCCAACTGAAACAAGTATAAGATAAACTATAAAGATTACCTCTGTACACGTGCAAAATTTGGGGCCAGAACTAAGGCGTTAGCGAAAAGCTCTCGTGACACATTGTTAAATTCGTATTATTGTGTGTGAGTGTTATACAGAAAAATACGAACATGTATACGCATAAACAACTATACATGCATACATACATACATACATATATATATATATGTGTGTGTACATGTGTGTGTATACACATGCGTGTGTGTGTACGTAAATGTACGTAAATATATGTAATCGTGTGTGTGTGTATGTGTGTGTGTATGTGTGTGTGTGAGTAACTTAGTTAACTTAGCCATTTTTGGCGGCGAACTGGTAGAATCGTTAGCAATCCGAACAAAATGCTTTGCGAGACTTCTTCCTGCTCTCAACGTTCTGAGTACAAATGTCATTTCGAGGTCGATAAAATAAGTACTAGTTGAGCACTGCGGTTGATGTTATCAACTTCCCCTCCCTTCAAAACTTGCTAGACTTGTGTCAAATTTAGAAAGAATTATTGTCCGGGGCCACGTTTAACTTAAAAGGTCCACCTGATGCAATCTTTTAACTCGTGCTTTGGAACACATTGGCCCAGACAAATCGAAGAAATTTTTTAGGCACCGTTTTGGTGTCATAGGTTTTTCTTCTTTGATTTCTTTCGAAATGGTTTTACAATGGAGTATGGTCATTGGAGGTAAAAATGTGCTGTGGCAAAGTTACTACGTAATGTGAGTTCTATTTTTGTACAGTGGTCTAGAAAGGCAAGGTTTATAAACTTGATACCGGAATCGTTGGAACAGTATGAATAGATTCGTGGAGAATAGAGAGTTTTACTTTTGTGGCGATCGCAATAATTCAATACATGCGCATCTGCATGTGTGCGTGTATCTCTAGTGCGTGTATCTCTATAGGTAGGTAAGTAGATAGATATATAGAGGGATAGATAGGTAAAAGAAGACAAACACACATAAATAATCATAAATATATATATATATATATATGGAGAGAGAGAGAGGGGGAGAGGGAGAGAGAGAGAGAGAGAAAGATGTGTACATACATGTTTACATACTTGCATTTATACATAAATACATGGTGTCATGATTTATATATGTCTATACCCACACACAGAAAACACACAAACATATATATATATATATGTATATAT
>NC_068984.1:72605296-72607214 GCF_001194135.2 Octopus bimaculoides
ACTAGCGCTTTTAATCAAACACACACACACACACACACACACACACATACACACTCACACACTCACACACACACTCACACACACACACGCAAACAAACACACACAGCTACACACTCAGACAAACACACCCACATATACAAACGCTTGTGAGTACACACAGGTTTATACATTTAAGCACACACAAACACGCACACACACAAACACGCACACACACAAACACGCACACACACACACGCACACACATACGGTCGTAAGAAAACACCTGAACACAGCCGACAGTTTTAAACTCTGCTTTAATGATGAATTTATGAGTTGAAATAAGCGAATGAAAATGTATGTGCTTGAAGCAGGGATGGATGGGGGAGTAACTGGTCTTCGTGGAAACATCTCTGTCTCAAAGCAATGATGCTGACATCATAAATCAAAGCAATTTAATTACTTTCCTTCAGCCACATTGTCAATTTAATTTTATGCTTCGCTGTCTGTTGACACACTTTTCTTTGACCTGGAGAGTTCATTTCGAAGATCTTCCAAATCACTAAACATTGCCAGTTTTATAATATCCTAACTATGTTACTTGTCAAACACACATGTATTTAGCTGTGTGAATTGACAAATAATCTTCACTAGAATCCTTCGTTTTATGTATGCATTTAAAATACTTTGAAATAAAATATAACAAAATTGCATCAGACTCTAGTAGTAGTAGTAGTAGTAGTAGTAGTAGTAGTAGTAGTAGTAGTAGTAGTAGTGGTGGTGGTGGTGGTGGTGGTGGTTTAAAACCAAGGCAATCGTAATTGTGCAAGTCTGAAAAAACGTGACCAACAGATATTTTATTTTCTTTCTTTTATTTAGTTTTTGGCAAGTCTAAGACGTCTCTTACTTTATTTAATATAAATTCAATCCCGTTCAATCCAGAATGTATTGCGTCAGCGTATGAATAAGTATCCAAAATCTCAAGAACGAATACCGAAGATAATTAATTTACGCTGTAAAAGGAACACAATAGAGTTCAGAATTCAATGTTTCGAGCTTTTTAATCCTGCATTATGAGGCAGGATTTTTGAATGCTGTCTTTCACTAGTAACAGAACATAAAGTATGTGAGACTATAGTTAACGTAAATAAGATTGAGTGTGATTTCCATGGAATTAGGTTGTTATTTTTAGCAAGCTGCCAGTTGTTTAGTTCCTGAATGATATTATTATTTTCATTCAAATCCAAGACGGTTCTGGTCGAGAGACTTGTGTTCAGAAATTTCAGACGTGAACATACAGTATGTTTTTTCTTAGACATACATAGTATATCAAGATTTATATTAACCAATGCATCTTAGAGGTTTTGTAACACAATGTTGAACGTTTTTCTACAAATTAGTAATTTAGGCATGGGTATACAGTTTTGGTATGTGTATATGTATCGATAATAGTTTGACTAAGCGCAGTATGACTTATAGTTTGTTGGCTCTTAGAACCAATGCATCTTATCAGATATATAAAGACGGCTTCTAGATGATAGGCCACTACTTCTCAGGTCGGGACACACATGGTGATATTTTTGCGGAAGCGATATAAGTTCTCCAGTGACTCTCCATCCCACGTGTCTCCCCCTTTTCTCCTCTTCCACATGACGAAAGATTTCCAGATAAAGGGTATACAATAAAAAAGAATGATAACAAAAAATATAAGTTCTTTTCTAAATTTTGGGGCCCTCGTGCTTTGGACATAACGTTGGTAGGTGGCTGTCGCCAATATATCTGCAAGCTGCAGCATAGGGTATTCAGCGACACACGCGCACTCGCATACACGTGTACACACACACACCTCTTATACATACACACATACATACATACACACACACACGCACGCACGCACACACACACACACACACACACACACACACACACACACACACACACA
>NC_068984.1:72607224-72608023 GCF_001194135.2 Octopus bimaculoides
ACACACACACACACACACACACAAACACACACACACACACACATATATATATACACAGTTGAAAATATGTGGAAAAAATATAAAAAGTGGAAGAGAAATGCCTTCGTTTCATATAGTTTAATATAGTTTTATAAATATATACATATTACATGGATGTCGTGAAATCCAACCGGTTTTCGCTATTCAAATTAGCCTTTCAAGGAACACTGTACAGTAATCAGTTCTCGTGACAGAGGGGATGTTTGAAGAATAAGAAGAATGAGTCTAGAGAGTGAACCAAGGGAAGCAACAAGTTGGAAGGGGGACAACTGGTTTCTTAGTATAATTTTGAAATGGTCAAATTTGTATATTGAGGTGTGGTCTGTACTTTTGTGTGAACAGGTTTTCCTTGTTTAGGCGTTCTTGTACTGAGATTGAATCTGTGCATTGGTATAATGGGAAAAAATGAAAATTCGGCGTTTTATTACTTGCGCATTTGTCGATATGTCCGCTCAGTGCTATCTGCCTGTATTGAGGGAAACGAATCTCTTCTTTATGCAGCGTGACTCTGCGTCTCAGAGTAAGGCTCGTTTGGCCCACATAATTGTGACCACAATTATGTGGGCCAAACGAGAATAATGCTTAGCGTCATACTTTCTGAGCTTAAATTCCGCCGCGGTCGACTTTGCCGTTCATCCTTTCGGGATCGATAAAATAAGTACCAGTTGAACACTGGGGCCAATGTAATCGACTTACCTCCTCCCCTGAACTTGCTGGCCTTGTGCCAAACCTTGACATTCTTATTATTATCATATTGTTT
>NC_068984.1:72608283-72615415 GCF_001194135.2 Octopus bimaculoides
TATATATATATATATATATATATATATATATATTTTCCTAGCCCCCATAGTTACCGAGAAAATCGATTAAAACAACCTGTGTGCGTGCGTGTATGTGAGTTTGTGTCACTGAGGCCATTCATGCATACATACATACATACATAATTACTCTCTCTCTCTCTCTCTATCGGTTTTTCTCTGTCAATCACTCACATTCACTCACTACAAAAACTGAATAGAAAATTTTAGTTATCTCTCTCTTTCTTTCTTTCTTTCTTTCTCTCTCTTTCTTTCTTTCTTTCTTTCTTTCTTTCTTTCTTTCTCTCTCTTTCTTTCTTTCTTTCTTTCTTTCTTTCTCTCTCTTTCTTTCTTTCTTTCTTTCTCTCTATTTCTTTCTTTCTTTCTTTCTTTCTTTGTTTCTCTCTCTTTCTTTCTTTCTTTCTTTCTCTCTCTTTCTTTCTTTCTCATATACAAACACACCATCAACATTACTCTCTCTGTCTCGCATACCTCATCAAACATACATACAAACACACACACACACACATACGCACGCACATCAATTCTTCTGTCTCACGCCAACTTCAAAAGAATTTCAGTCCATATCTCTTTTCATTTGACCTGGTACCAAAAATTTGAAACCATTATTATTATTATTATTATTATTATTATTATTATTATTATTATTGTTGTTGTTGTTATCATTAGAATGCTGGACAAAATGCGTAGTGGCATTTCGTCCGTCTTTACGTTCTAATTTCAAATTCTGCCGAGGCTGGCTTTGCTTTTCATCCCTTCGAGAAGGATATATTTAGTACCAGTTGAACACTGGGGCTTATGTAACCGACTAACCTCCCGCCTAAAAATGTCAGGCCTTGGGGCTATAATAGATACAATTATTACTCCAGTCACGTGGTGAGCTGGCAGGTCAGTTTGAACGTTAGTAAAATATTTTACCGTACTTGTTCATTCTGAATCCAAACCCTGCCGATGTTAACTTTGCTTTACATCTCCCCATGTTCGATGAAATAAAGTGTCAACCAAGTACTAGGGTTAATGGTATACACTAACATCTCTCCCCTCAGAATTACTCTACTTGTGTCACAAACAAAAAGCATTATTTTTACTCCTGCGCCCTTATTGTTATTCGGCCTTTCATCTTTAATCAAAATTATTGTATTATTATTCTGTGTATTATAATATTTTCGTTCTTGTATCTGTCTTCATTATTACTGTAATTGTATTTGCTATTGTATTATTATGTGTTATGTGTTTGTTAGTTTGATATTGTACTTGAATCAATATTGCAGCTTTAACGATAAAGAAATTTTCATTGTAAATATAATAATTTTTTATGAATTGAATTGAAAATTAATCATTGGATATCAAAAACCCTCACCATCTTGTTGAAATTATTTCATTTTATTGCATCTTTTCTTAATCTTAAATTATTATTGATGTATTTCATGATTTCATTTCAGATTCTACACTGTATTCTCTCAGGAGAATTTTTGATATTGCACCTGTTTCTATTTTTTCCATCATAAACACCATTGATCGGTGAAAGTTTTTTCTGGACCTTTTACTAATCGATACAAATTATTTAAAACATATTTTAAATAAATTCATACTTTTTCTATCAATAAATTAGGAAATATATATTTTTATAACCGTTTATTGTAGTTAAGTCGTTAGAGTATTAAATAAAATTCCTTGCGGTATTTGCTTTGGTTCTCTCCTTTTTAAGTTCAAATCCAGAAAAGGTCAATTTTGCCATTCATTCTTCCTGCGTCATAAGATGAAAATTGTCTGGGATAGCACTGTCTAAAAGTTCGAGTGCTTTGTAGAGTCAATAATCTCAACTAAGCAAATTCCATCATATTTGCAAGTACTTTGATCAAAATATTACTCATACGTTATTTCGCTTATTAGCATCTTCTGAGTTTAAGAAGAACATCTGTATCTCTAGATCTTCCCAGAGAACACTGTTATCACTCTTGACCCAGGACAAAAAACCCGAGCACACGTCATACTCGTTGAAATGAAACAGGAACGACAAAATACTGCGAACCTTGGTTGTGCTGAAAGCTAACACATACATCTAGCGACTGCAGTAGCTGAGCAAAAGACATATTCAGACCGACTCCAATACGTTAATATTGTAATAGAGTCATGTTCGATGGAGAGAAAAAAAAAGGGAGGTAACATACAATGTTTTGGTACAATATACAATCAGGGCTTCTAGACAAGGAATGGTTCTTTTGCAGGCATCGTCAAATATTTTTCCTCCTTCTTTTTTCAAAAGAACCTCATACAATATAAGATTTATCCAATCTTCGAGTTATCTTATCTTCTGATTATATTGATTCCAAATTTTGGCGCAAAGCCAGCTATTTATGGAGACGGAGATAAGTCGGTTACATCGACCTCAGTGTTTAAATGGTACTTATTTTATCAACTTGGAAAGAATGGAAGGCAAAGTCAACTTCGGCGAAATTTGAACTCAGAACATAGAGATGGATGATTTGCCGCTAAGCATTTTGCCCGGCGTGCTATCAACCCTGTCAGCTCGCCGCCTTGTCTTCTGGTTATATTAACATAAAAAATCTATCGCTCAATGTTTCGAAATAGAAGTTTCTAGAGACCCTTCCATTTTGTGTGTATTTTATTAGCATGTTATTGTATGTTTTCCATAAACTTAAGTTTGACTTTTCGTAAAGAAATGATGTTGAGAAGTATGTGATGTTGAGTGTCTCTGTAGTTGTTTTCGTTTATTACTTTTCTTGTTTATTCTAATACTCTTTTTTACTGCGGTTGTGTATTTTCTGGTTGTTACTTTAGTTGTTATAGACTGGATAGATAGTTGTTGCTGTTAAGGTCTTTTCTTTTTTTTCTTTTTCGTGTCCTGAAGTTGTTGCGTTTGCGAATTTATTTAATAATGATTTTGTTTTTGTAGCTACAGGTTTAATATTTGTTGTTGATGATATTGTTGCAATGGTTGGATGATGGCGGTGGCTATTTCTTTGGTCAGTTCTTCGATGTCTCTTTAGAACGTTTGTTTTTCGGCGATACACGACTTTTACTGATTTTTCCTTCCCCCTTTCTTCGTCACACCGTCGCTCTTTGTTATAGTTTCCGAATTTCCACTTTTATTACGCCACGATTATTCGGAGGGAAAAACATCGGAGGTGAAGAAGGGAAGCGACGTATCTATCTATATCTCTTAGCCAATGTAACGCTTCCGTTTCTTAAAAAATGGAAAGAGTAGACGCTTCAGTCTGGTCCGACATAAACTGCGGTAAGACACGACGCTGACCCTGTAATAGACATGGAAAGGGATGTAGACGTTCGCCACATCTGATCCAACGTTCGGGGATAGGATTCTCTTGGCCCATTTGACTGGTACTATATTTTATTGGCCGTCCCCTCCTCCGGAAATATAAAAAAAAAAGTAAAATTTAACTCGGTAAGATTTGAACTCAGAAAGTAAATGTACATAGATCTAAATACTGAAAGGTAATTTCTTCAACGCTTAACTGATTCTATCATCAAAGATAATATTCACAATAACGATAATATCATTTTTCTTTTATTTTTATATTTACTATCGTTATAATTCTTGCAATAATTATTTATTATCCAGCTTATAAGGTAGGATTTTACAAAGAAGGATTTCTATACGTTGAATATAAATGATAACACAAGAAGAAACGTAAACCAGAAGAACAATAAATCCAAGATTTAATAATTTATCAATCGTCTGTCCATGCATTCTCTTTTATTATTATTTTCGTTTTTTTTAATGTTTTCTCTTGAGCGAAGAATCGGTTTTAATCCTAAACTCATCACAGAAGGATTACAGTGACAGTTTTAATATAATCTTTGTATTCGAAATATTTGACAAAGACAAACAAGGATTTCTATGAACATTACTGAAACAATTCAGATACTTAGGATGTATGGAATGATATAACTTATTCTAGATTAATAGCATTTAGTGTATACGGTGTATATCTGGCTTTTGTCATTCAATGTAATGACTGTGATGATACACATACGCACATATATAATACACACACACACACACACGCACACATACACGCACACACATACACGCACACACACACACATATATATATACACATGGCACCCTTCGACTTTTTCTATTCAAAGGGGATTTTAACTCAATATTTGGTTACTGTTTATTGCTTTATGTGACGTGCCTCAAGAGACAATATTCCAATATATAAATATATAGATGTGTGTGTGTGAGTGTGTGTGGGGGCATAACACTTTAGCAAAAATAGTGTTGACAATGACTTCGAAGTTTCAGTCGGTTTAGCCTTTATCGGATAGTCCAATATAGGTTAAACAGGCCAAACCTATACAAAAACTTTTTAATGATCCTTCAGTTTAATGTAAAATTGTCTTTTTTTTTCCATAGCTCGATATAAAAACAACCCTCACCCCATTCGCTTTAAACGTTAAGAGCTTAGCCAAAACCTTTTTTACTGTAGTAGACTCTAACTTCCCACGTGACCATAAATACCATTCAATCTTCAACAGATCTACTTTGAAATTAACCTTCTCTCCGCCCAATATGGAATCTATTGTTGCCTCATCTAATAAGCGTAGACTTAATTCTTACTACCTAAATATATACAATCATAACGTAGGTCAATGCAGCGACAACACTAACACCGACCATAATAGCATATATCACACCCGTAGCCATATAACTAGCACTATAATTAGCATAAACCAGGATACATAGCACTATAACTAGCATAATCCAGGATACGAATATCCTCGATTCCAAGGAAGGTCGGAGTACGGCTAAAACGAATGTTAATACAAATAACACTACTACTACTACTACTACTACTACTACTACTACTAGTAGTAGTAGTAGTAGTAGTAGTAGTAGTAGTAGTAGTAACAATATTAATAATAATGCGAGCTAATCCCCTAATACCACCCTATACTTTAACTTGTCCATAAATAGTACAGCATCATCCCATTCCACAACTAATCTACGTAAGACAGATAGCTACAACTGCCGGTCGGGGCCGAATGCCCGCTGCAAGACCATTGCAGAATGTTTAACATGGTATATAAATGCATTGACCACAACATATCATACAATTCTACTCGCCATTACATCGAGTCTACTATTAATTTGAAACAGAGATATTCTGCACATCGAAACTCATTTAAATATAAACAGCACGTCCCAAGCGAACCACATACATCAACTGATAAATAATAAAATACCACATAGGATATCGTGGGCCATAATAGATTCTGGAGTCCCATAGAAAGGCCAACGCTCTACGTGTGGACCTTGCCTGAAAGAAGCCCTCCAAATATTTATTCCTAATTCACCACAATTACTCAATAAATAACACGAAGCATTCTCTACATGTAAACATAAATTCTGTCACACCTTTAGATTCTTTCATTGGTCCAAATGCAAGCAAAATCAACATACATAACACTTGCCTATATGCATCCACGGTCGTTACAATATACGTACGTTTTTTTTTAAAATTTTCTTCTCTATTAACAAAAGTATCTTAGAAGCTAGCTCGCTGCAATAATCTTTTTTGTAGTGTTTTAATTTTCAATCTGTAACCTTTTCAATTTTTAATTTCTAATTCTTTAATTTTTATCCTTTATCTATTTAATTGTATTTTTATCCTATATATACTCCCTTAAGCTAGGAATTAATTTTTAGCTATCTCTACTGACCACTGAATTAAATTTTCTTTCTGACCACACCGAACCTACAATTCACCTATTTAATAAATCGACATAAATGCCTTCCTTCTCCACTTTACCAAAACTTTAACGCCTGACCTCTCACTCCCAACCGACCCTTACGAAGAATAATACTGGCATCATATCTTTCTCTTTACTTTTTATTTTTTAAATCTTATTTTACTTTCACTCTCATTCATTCTTTCCCACACCTATCCCATTCCTTTCTTTTCTTTCTTTTTTCTCTCTCTTCTATTTACTCACTCACAACTCATATCTGTCCAATATGATGTCTGTTTTTCTCACTCTATAGACCCACGTAGACCATTTTCATACTAGCAAACCACTTAATTCTATTCCTTCAACATGAAGGCAACATTCAAAATACAGCCTGGATTTACCTGGAATTATACCTAAAGGCCTATACCTTCACGGAAGTACGGACACTCTGGAAGAAGATGAGCTGTGAACTTTATTCTCCTCTATACTCAACCACCATTAAAAAAAAACATAACTGAATAATGTGACACTGGGCTCCCTGCACATGTGCAGAAGACTAGATGGTCGTGGTCAGAATGCCAGTGATCGTAGCTCCAAGCAGCGGTGAAACAACTATAACTACGTTCAGTAGATTAAACACAAAACTGAACTTGAAGAAAAGTGAACATTTTGTTAGCCTCTCTTCCGATTCTGCTAGCCAAATGTAACGATAACGGTTTCCTTTCGAAGGAACATTATTACAAAACATAAGGTAGAGAAGGGTTGATTAAATTAACATTAGTACTTAAAAAGTACTTATTTGCTCGACAACATTGAAGTTAAAAACAAATTTTAACCCAATGGGATTCGAACTCAGAATCCAAAGTTACAGAGTTGATTACTGTCAAACATAGCCTCAGAGAGGAATTTTATCAAGAATTACGATACTGAAAAGTTATTGCGTTTGAGTAAAATAAAATATAGGTAGTTCAGCTAAGTATAATTTTATTCAGCATATTCACCTCTCAGATTCACACACTTATTGCAGTGGTCCTTCAGTTTTTCTAAGCCCTGTAAAAAAACTCGTAAGTCTGGGCCTCTAACCAGAGCTTTCGCGATACCCTTAAAGCCAGAAATTTTTCAGCATCCCCTCATATAAATTTCTTTCGAGTCCTCTTCCTGAACTCTAAATCTCATTAACGCAAGTAATTTCCGAGATCCAAGAAAATACCCAGAACCAAGTACTCTGTATCATTGTACCCTCTACTGACAGGCACCAATGCCTTTCCAAGTTTTACAGCCGCTCTACTAATTCTGTCATCCATCATACCTTTTATTGTGACAAAAGAAATTAAAATCGTTACCCTTAGCCTCCAGCAACGTATAATGATTATTAAATGCTTCATATTCTTCA
>NC_068984.1:72615806-72620349 GCF_001194135.2 Octopus bimaculoides
ATCCGATGATGCTAAATTATGTGCAAATTAACCCTCAAAATTTTGCAGCCATTGTCAACTATGCTGTGCCGTCTTCTGGGTTATCCTTCCTTCTCAAAGTGACGGATTAACGTGCAAAGTAATTGAGCACTCCACAGGCATACGTTTAGTATAATTCTCAAACAGAATCAGCATAACAGTGTGTGACGAGGCTGTATTTGTTGAATTATATAGGTACAATCCACCCCGAGGGATTCTATACAGTTTCCGTGTACTCAATTCCTTTTTCAAAATATAGGTCGATCAGAGGCCATAAAAAATGGTATTTGTCCAAGATGCCACGCAGGGGATTGAACCTGGAACTTCGAGACTGCGAAACGAATTTCTTAATCATATGGCCATGATGCACCTACTCAACTAAAGTATGCAGATTAAAAACACAACTAATTTCCACATTATGAAAACTGAAGTCAAGATTTCTTCCTCTTCTCCCACCCTTCCTTTCTGTGTGTGTGTGTGTGTTTCTCTCTCTCTCTCTCTCTCTCTCTCTCTCTCTGATCTAAAAGAAATCTTTTTGGGCTAGACCGAGAGGGACAAAGACTCGGCCACGTTCAAAATGTTCATAGCGCGTTATATGCCCTCTCGATGCTCTTACAAGTCGATGAAGAGTTGGGATCCTAAGGCAAGACATGTGTATGCGTTTGTGTGTGTTTGTGTGTAAATGTGCGGATTTGTTTGTTTCAGTGAGTACATATCAGCGAGGAAACCAATCAACAGACGCATTCCAACAAAAGAAATAAAAAACAGCCTTATGGCATTTATTCTATCCAAGTTGCACACACTGTTGTTCTCAGTCTGATCATCTTAAATAACCTAGAAAGGGAGATTGACGCCATGGAAACTTGTAACAAACGACGCTATTGTTCCCTACATGCAATATAAAATAATTGGCTGTGCTATTCTGCTTGTCATGACATGTGTTCGAGTGTTACGCTTGTCAATACTACATGAAAAAACATCGACGACCTTACCAACATCTTTAACACAAAGTAACACGTTCGATCCTTACGCTTTCAACAACCTTAACTAATTAAATTTCAGTCGCAAGGTCTTGGTATACCCAAGGTATAGTGGAAGACTAATAGCAAGAGACCAGATTTCGATCAAACAACAAAAATACTGAAAGCAGCGTGACCCCCTAACATCTATTATCAGAAGCATCGATCTTTATTATTGTTACAGTAAAGTAAGTCACGATTTCGCAACACTCTATAGTATTGTTATATTTGGCGTTGGCTTCGCCCTTTAAACTATAGATTTTTATCGTTTCGTTAAGATACTTTATTTTGTTGCAGGAATTACCAGCGGTGTAGTGTTCTTACCACTTAATTATTTCGGCTTCCAATAGTGAAACCACATTTACATTAACTTATCATCGATTATTTTCCTTTAAAAATTTTACATACAACTTGATATGTCGTGATTTGTTTATACAGATGTAAAAAGAAAGGAAGTGCAGACTAAACAGCAACAGGGAATTGGAAATAAGTCAGTAACTTTCCTTCAATAAAGCACCAGAAGGAAAGCACGCAATTTCTCTGACATATTCTAGTTAACTGTAATATTAATGACGTTGTTTTGACTGTCAAGCACAACACCAATGACGCTGAGGATGGTAGCAGTAACGACCACCTAAAGAGTTTAAAATGTTAGGGAAACTTAGACGTCTTGAACGTACATTTTCACTGCTACCAAGCAAAGTACTATTGTCACAGCCAGTGTAGCCTGCTCCAGTATCGAGGACATCAACAGCTACAGCTGCAACAGCTATACAGATAACACTAATGTCAATATTATAAATATAAAACCAATAACTGAACCCGAACCCCGAAAGAAGAAGGCTCACTTACTGAAATAATATGTTCTTGGTGAAAAATACTTAGGCTAATGGTCCACTTAAAGTATCTACGTTAATTTTATTTTTGTTTTGATTTTGTAATCGATTCTGCACAAACTTTTCTTAATATCTGCTCTTCGATCGGCATTCTTGTCAAAATAAATATTGAACTTTTAGAGGGTCAGAGAAAATAACTTGCTGTTCTTTAGGTGCTAAGGTTAAATCCAGATGTTTACTATGTTTTTCGTCACTCCGAATTACTGTTCAAATAGTGTGATCAATATATCAGGTTGTTCATCTTCTTGCAAATATGTGGCTTTGTGTCTGCGATAAAAAATTACTATTATCATTATTAATTTACTACGATAAAGTCCTTTCATGTATCACTCTTGGAGCAAATAAAGGAAATCATTATTCTTCATTTATAATGATGATGATGATTTCAAATTTCATACAAGAGCAGCACGTTTGGCAGGCGGTGGGATAAGTCGATTATATAGACACCCAGTGCTCAAATTGTACTTCTTTTATTAATCCCGAAAGGGTGAAAGGAAAACTCAGCCTCGGCAGAATTTGAACTCAGAACATAAAGCCGAATGAAATGCTGATAAGCATTTTGCCCAGAGCAGTAACGATTCTGCCAGGTCGCAGCCTTCCTTTCTAATATAGGCACAGGGCCTGAAAATTTTATCTCAGTACTCAATTGATCCTTATTTTATCAACCTCGAACGAATGAAAAGTTGACCTCAGCAGAATTTGAACTCAGAACGTAAAAGTGGACGAAATACTACTACTAAGCATTTTGTCCGTCGTGCTAAGATTCTTTTCTTTTCTGCTCTAGGCACAAGGCTCGAAATTTTGGGTGAGGGGCCAGTCGATTCGATCGACCCCAGTACGCAACTGGTACTTAATAATAATATAGACTCCGAAAGGATGAAAAGCAAAGTCAACCCCGGCGGAATTTGAACTCAGAACACGAGGACAGACGAAATACCTATTTCTTTACTGCCCACAAGGGGCTACACACAGAGGGGACAAACAAGGACAGACAAACGGATTAAGTCGATTATATCGACCCCAGTGCGTAACTGGTACTTAATTTATCGATCCCCAAAGGATGAAAGGCAAAGTCGACCTCGGCGGGATTTGAACTCAGAACGCAGTGGCAGACGAAATACCGCTAAGAATCTCGCCCAGCGTGCTAACGATTCTGCCAGCTCGCCGCTTTAATAATAATAACAACAACAACAACAACAACAACAACAATAATAATAATAATAATAATAATAATAATAATAATAATAATAATAATAATAATCATCATCATCCCCATCATCATTATTTGCAAAGGTGATAAAAGTTCGGTGGATTCATTTTTTTTTTATAAGTCTTCATATTTGTAATGCAGTTCCTTCAGTGCACAGTGTTCGTTTGCATCAAAGTTCCTAGATAACCTCTCTATTTGATGGGGGTGAAAAATGAAATAATAAAATGAATTTGGTTAGCCAATCGTGAAATTCAAAGAAGCCAATACATCTAACAGTCTCGTTTGTAGAGTTGTTTAGTTCGGTACATGATTTTACAACATGCCTGTAACAAAAACAAAATTTATTTTATTATTTAAGGAAAAAAATAATAATTTTCTCGTAATGGCAGACGGCAAAAGAAAAAATGTTATGGTAAAACGTAGTCGATAGAAACGACTAATGTAGTTCGTGTCTGTCCATTCATAGAGCTCTTGCGCTCAGTTGAGCTGAGGTTCATGTACGGGTGTTTCTTTTTCTTTTTTTTTTTCTTGTGACCGTTAAGACATATCTTTATAGAAAGTTTATTATAGTCGTCTACGCTTTCTAGTCCTATACACAAACATACACGCAGACTGCGGATTTAATAAAACACTGCAAACAAATGAAACAATAGCGGTGGATAATATTGCAAAAGTAGATTAGTCTGTTTGAGTTAAATCTCTTTACGAATGGAACGCCATTATTTGGCTGATTATTTTGTGATCTAACTACTCGGTCTCGTGGACGCTGCCTCAATGAATCGCTAGTGACAGAGTAACGACGTTGTTATTCACATTACTAGAAATAGTGACCAAATTTCCAACAATTGGCCTTACAATAATAATGTTGATGGAGTCCTGAAAATAAAAAGTGGAATAGTCAAGACCTTAACATTTTTGAAACACACACACTCGTACATGTATTCGGATGCTCACAAACGTATATCATCATCCTCATCATCATCATCATCAACATCATCATTATCATCATCTAGCGCCTCCCATGCTAGTATGGTTTGTATAAATCGTTACAGTTCGCATTAATTCTCATTCGGTTTTATTACCCCACTAAAGATGGCCCTCTTTCATCCGTTTTCATTTGACATGGCTCCTACGGCTGGATGCACTAAATCATAAGAGTGGAACTGGTGAGATTGCCTTGTCCCAGCATCGTAACATGCTCTTTGTTGTCTCTGTTCGTTCATGATAACATAACTACTAGAAGAGGCAAAAGAGCATGTGATTGAAGAGGCTGGACTCAGAAGAGAGTATTGACAAAAGATCGGGCCGAAATGGGAAAGATAGTACTAGGGGAGTAATGTGTAGTTGCTAGAGTGTGTAAGAGAGAGAGAGAGAGAGAGAGAGAGAGAGAGAGAGAGAGA
>NC_068984.1:72620359-72622732 GCF_001194135.2 Octopus bimaculoides
AGAGATAGAGAAAGAGAGAGCAGAGATAGGATAAATGTTTTGTAAATGGAGACAGAGTGGTAGGTAGCTGTAGGAATGGTTAATGGTTAGAGAGCATGATGGATATAAGAATGAATGAGCTGGAGACAAGAAATGGTAGGTAGAATATAGAAGTGTGGGTGGCGACTGGTGGGAGGATAATTTAAACTAGTAAGATGTATTACCGGTGATAAATGCAAGCGATAGCTGTAGAACGACTTAGTGATGGATGTTAAATGAAGCATAATCTAACAGTGGTGAGTAACTAAAAAGTGTAGTTGACGAATGCTTCAGATACCTACAGACATGGTGTAATTCCAACTCAAGTTTCAAGATTCATGGAGATGAAATAAGGACGAGTAGCATAATATGGGTGGGAGAGGTATAGGTGATTGAGTAAGCGTAACTTGAATGCTTTCCGTTAAATTTACGAGTAGCATGGTGAGTATGAGAAGAGATGTGAGGGCACAATAGGCAAGAGAGACTGTAGTAGTTACACATAAGAGAGGTCCAATTGCTGATTATATACATATAAAGTTTATTAAAATATTTAAAAAATACTCCGTTTAGAATGCTACTATATCTACATATATAGGGTCTACAGCAAACCAGGTTAAGACACGGTATAATTAACACACTTTTCGCAACCCACACAAAAAATAATTAAGATCAAAATATACTCCGTCTAGCATAAATTAGAAAGTACTCTCACACGTACAGCCATACCAAAATAACAAAATTCCTACCAACTTTACATAAATGAAACCTACCACATTCAAGCATTCATGGATCGATTTCTGAAACTAAACTCTGATCTAGTTTCTTCATGCAAGCACAAAATATTAAGAACACTGAATAATTTTTTTCTTAGGGCTAAACATTTCATCAACTCTTATACCACCACCTACAGTACAAACTAGCCCCATAATATGTATAAAAAAGATATTTTACACGAAACAAGCACTCTTCAAATTATCTCAACGCTTCCCTATCTCCAACCAAAATCTTCATTAAAGATTTTCTCATTTAAGTATTCAGACCTATACACACGCACACACATATTTGAATGCAAGCAAGTTGGAAACCCACCTGTTTTCGCCCATTCATTTTTTTTCTTTTCCTGTTTTAAATTAAAAAATTTTAAAACACTCTTTTTTAAATTAAATTTTATTCTCATTTTTATTCCTGAATATATACACACCTTTTATAATACCTTACTTTCTCATATATCTTCAATTCGTAAGCTAGCGACCGGTGGAGAATGGCTGTCCTCTCAGCGCGGGGGCCGCTGGATAACGGACTTCAATCTATGGCGCCGGCCTTAGCATAATCAAGATCGAGGTGGTGCGACTTCAGGTATTCTTCAATTTGTTTCGCGCATGTCTTCTCCAGTGCGTGGATTGCTGCCGCGACAAAAGTTGGTGCGGTAGTCTTTCGGTGTCCATCTTGTAGACGTGGTCATCCCACTGTAGACTGCACTGCCGAATTTTGTTTTCAAGGGTCGGCTGTTCTGCTGGCATTGTTCTTGGATGTTACAAGAACATCATGAAATACATACATATATTTTTTTATTCTTTTAGTTGTTTCAGTCATTTCACTACGACCATGATGGAGCACCATCTTACAGGGTTGTTTTAGTCGAAGAAACCGACCCCAGGACTTATTCTCGGTAAGCGTAGTACTTATTTGCCGAACCACTAAGTTACTGAGACCCAAACACGCCAACATCATTTGTTAAGGGATGGTGAGCGGACAAGCTCAGACACAAAGACAAACACACACACACATATATATATACGACAGTTTCCGTCTACCAAATCCACTCAAAAGGCTTTGGTCGACCCAAGGCTATAGTAGAAGCTTGCCCAAGGTACCACGCAGTGGGACTAAACCCGGAACCATGTGGTTGGGAAGCAAGCTCCTTGCCACACAGCCACGTTTGCGCCTCTCTCTCAATATATATATATACACACACACTCAATACAGATGAAGCTACAATGAATACTTACCCTGCCTCTTGCAATCACCAATAAAACAAATAAGAAAATAATCAGCCACTAAGAATTCATTTAGTTTTAATATTATTCATCTCTGATCTCTCACTAATAATAATTGTAATTAACCTCAGTGACTGTACCAACCAGCCTGTCCACACCATTCTATGGATTTAATTTTTTAATTACATGGTTTCTTACAAATATATAGACACGCGTATACATACACAGCCATCACTACTCATGGTTTTAGCAATATATTGAATATTTCAATACTCATGCACTTAACCAATATATAATTATATATGCACATATATATATATATATACATATGTATAAATAATTATATATGTATATATAT
>NC_068984.1:72623089-72632841 GCF_001194135.2 Octopus bimaculoides
CACATATATATATATATATACATATGTATAAATAATTATATATGTATATATATATATTTATATACATATATTTATATATGTATGTATGTATATAGTTATATATATACATATACATACATGGGTACAGATATTTTTAAACATATTTGCATATGTTTATATAATTATATAATATGTGTATACACATGTAGTAGAAATACCATCAAAACGTCCGTCTTACAACCTACCATGTTAAAAAAAATATACAAAAGCTATGGACACCGTAAATAATGATGGGCTGGTCATAGATGGAATACCTTATGATTATAGATATTTTCAATCAGAGATGAGCAATAATATATGTGTAAGTGTATATCACGGGCGTCTCCTTATATATATAAGGTGTGGCTGTGTGGTAAAAAGCTTGCTTCCCAATCAAATGGTTCCGGGTTCAGTCTCACTGCGTGGCACCTTGGGCAAGTGTCTTCTACTACAGTCTCGGACCGACCAAAGTCTTGTGAGTGAATTTCGTAGATGGAAAATGAAAGAAGCCCGCAGTATATATACATACACACACACACAACTATAAATAAGGGCAAAAGAAAAGAATTTTCTTTGCGAATATGGTGAAAAATAGATGCTAAATCGTCCAACCATATAAAATATTTTCACTATATTATTACACCATGTGTTGAAATGAAGAAAGCAAGCTAACAAATTCATAAATTCATTTTAGTTATCCCCGAATCGGTTCCGATTTTGGGATTAATCCAAAAGGATTTGAAAACAAAACAAAAATAAATTAAATACTTAGACATACCCACAGAAAAGCAGACGCAAAGCCATTAATATATTTCATCAAGTACCCCAAATATACCCAATTAGAAATTCCGTAGCAAGCCCCGACACGCGTATCCGGTCAGGAAACGCATGCAAGTGGTTAACCAGTCAATGGTCTGTAAACCTCATAAGACGTGACATGGACAGCTGCGACAGAGACAAAGATGTCGTGGCCAGCAGACGTTCTGACTGCGTCTGCACGCCAGAATTCATTTACAGGATAGGGTGATGGAAGATCCGAGCAAGGAAATCCAAGTTTTGGAGTCGCCACCATGAATGACCTTCGCTACCACTCATATAAAGAGTGTAAGAGACAAAATCTGACAGCCAAAGCCAAAGGGAACAACTTAATGAAGACAAAAAAGTTCCTGAACAAGCCAATCCGGGGTTGATTTGGTTTGGTTCAGATGTAAAGTACTTCTGCCAAGACCAGATTAATAAGTGGCTTGCCCACAATCCATGTGACGTCCCATGTATCATGAAAACCATGTTTTCCCAAACTATGTTGATCTTTGGATATCTAGATAGCAAATTACTCTCTCTGTTTTCACAGTTCTTTCTCAAAACGATTTTTCTTCCTTACGTCCTTTTCTTTCTTTTTTATTAGTATCCTTTTCAGCCACGCTGCTGAAAATGCTTAGCGGCATTTCGTCCATCTTAACATTTTAAGTTCAAATTCTGCTGAGGTCGACTTTGCTTTCCATCCTTTTGGGGTCAATAAAAAAAAGTAACAACTGAACACTGGAGTTGATGCAATCTACTTACCAACACTTCCACTGGAATTGCTGGCCTTGTGCCAAAAGTTGAAATCATTAGTATATTTCATTTTGATTAGTTATTTTTATCTCAACCATAACTCTACTTTCAATCTTATTTCTGTCACATTCTATTTCGCCAGTTTATTTTTTTCACTCGTACCAACAGTATATATTCTATAATAGTTTTTCCATTCAATGAATATTTACATATTTTTTCTGTTATGGTCAGCTCCCCTTTCATCCTACTGTATGCCATTCTTTGAAAAGTCGTTGCCTAGTCAGCTCTAATTGCTCATTTGTTGAACTGGTATCCATAAACACTAATGTATGTGTATATATATATATATATATATATAAGCACAGGCATGGTTGTGTAGTAAGAAGCTTGGTTCCTAACCACATGGTTTCAGGTTTAGTCCCACTGGACAAGTGTCTTCTACTATAGCCTCAGGCCAACCAAAGCCTTGTGAGTGGATTTGGTAGATGGAAACTGAAAGAAGCCTGTCATATATATATACATATATTTGTGTATGTATGTATGTATGTGTTTGTCCCCCATCAGATGTTGGAGTGTTTACATCCCTGTAACTTAGCGGTTTGCCAAAAGAGACTGACAGAATAAGTCTTGGGGTCGATTTGTTCAACTGAAGGCAGTGCTCAGGATGCCTGCAGTCAAATGACTGAAACAAGTAGCAGAATATACTCAGAATTTAAATAAATTTCCTTACAAGTCTGTACTATCACAACTGTCTAGTGACTGGTTATATGAACTCCTGAGTAACTGTCTGTGAAATTTTTTCAGCTTCAATAACACACACACACGTGTGTGTGTGTGTGTATACATACACATATATATATATGAATATATATAAGCATTTCTATGCAGCTGTTGAAAAAAATTGTGTCATTTTGGGGAGTGCAAGTTTATAAGATTAGTAATCTCAAGCTTGTAGACCTGCTGAAGAACAGGCAAAATGCTTTAGTGAATTTTTATTTTAGTTTTTAAGCTTTTGTATGTTTCAAATTCCAATTCTTTGAAATCTGATATTTTTTTCCTACTGAATTAATGTTAATAAATTCATTATTATGAAGGTGGTGGTAGGGAACAGTGCATACTACACATCATCATTTAACTTCCACTTTTTCATGCTTGCATATTGCAGACAGAATTTGAAGATTTTCTATAGCTGGATGCACTTCTTATTACCAATGCTCACCTGTTTCCAAGTAAGGTAATATTTTACCATGGCCAGATATATTTTCATGGAAGAATGGAAATAGCACTCACTGCTTGTATGATGGTGGTGCTTGTTTACAACCATGATGTCAGGACCAGGATACACGCAGGCCACACACATGCATATGTTATATGATGAGCTTCTTTCAGGTTCCATCTACCAAATCTGCTCACAAAGCTTTGGCTGACCCAAGGTTATAGTAGAAGATATTTGCCCATGGTGCAATGCAATAGGACTGAACCCGAGCAAGCTTCTTAACCACACAGCCACACCTGGAAATTTGCAGTGTAACAAATCAGTGAAATAAAGCGAATGCAGCTAGCCTAGAAGAAAACCCTAACAGATTAATTTTATGTTAATGCTATTGAAAATTTACATGAATTATGAAACATATGACTGCTTGTACATTATATATATATGTATAAATTTGTGTGTGTGTGTGTGTGTGTGTGCATAAATACCCACGTGAGTATGTAAATGTATATTAAAATACATATTCAAACATACAATACTTTGCAAATAGGTATGTATTTGCATAGTTTAAAAATTTAATAATATCCTTATTACAATAGTTAGAAAGAATTTGTTTTTTTTTTCAAGTGCATTAATTAGCTTATGTTGGTTAGTCACTGCAAGAGAATTTGTTTTCTTGCTATCAAAGAATTTTCCTGTTATTGGTGAAAATCCTCACTTCATGAAAATACATCAAAGAGTTACACTTAAATGAAAAACAGAAAATTGCACTTAAATTTACATTAAGAGAGGATGAGCTTTTGAACAAAATTCTATGAATAATTAAATGAAAAAGGAAAAACAACAGCCTTTTAAAAATTTGAATGTAAGTGAACAAGGGAGGTCAATTATGCAGTCTGCAATAAGAAATTTCAAAATAAAGAACAAAACAAACAAGCTTTTGTTATGCAAAAATGATATTTTTAAAAATTGCCAACCTCCATTGAGCTTGAATAAATAAAATATTGTTTAGTAAGTTTATTCACTGAAACTTTGTAACAAATTATTCACTTTTGTATCTAACATACTTTCCATGAGCTACGGAGGAACCTCAAAAAAGTTTTAAGTTTAAAATGAATAAGTAAATAAATAAAAACTGATGCTCTAACATTTAATCATTAACATATCGTTGCTTTTTATCCCTTTATGGGTCAATAAAATAAATACCAGTCGAACACTGCAGTTGATGTAATTGACATATCACCCCACTCCTCCCGAAATCACTGGCTTTGCGCCAAAATTTGAAACCGATATATCTTGGTATAAAGATAGTTTAAGAGTGTCCAGAGATGGTAAACCATCATAATCAGAGTAAAGAGCTAACTCATTGCATTTTCTCCAAGAAACAACAGCAATTTTCTTCTCAAAGAGCAGACTTATTCCATTTTAAGGACCTTTGCTTCTCACCTATAATTCTGAGTTCAAATGCCAATGGAATTAATATTATGCATTGGTAGTATCATAAGAGTATTGGACTATATACATGTATTTAATCCTCTTGTTGCGGTATTACTATTGAAATAGTAATCCCTCGTCAAATCGCAGTTTATTATTTAAGCTTACAATCAATTCCTCTGTTGTTGTTTTGCATTTATAATAAAGTAAATATATACAATAAAAATAAAAATAAAAAAATATACAGTACAATACCGTTTCTACTTTGTGGATTTTCACCTATCACAAGTGTTTTTGGAATGTAATACCTGTGGTAGTCGAGGGGTCACTATATATTGCTTTTGAAGTAATAATTCCCCTGAAAGAAGAATGTATTGGAAATGCTGGGTTTTCCACTCCCCAATGCAAGTCTTGCTCACACAGAACTACACCAGTCTCATTCGAGCCCGTTTGAAGATTTTACTAAGATAACTTTGTCATTATTATACTGGTATTAAGAATATAAAATAATGTGAAATTTTTATTTAGATCACTTTAAAGCAAAACATTTCTATCACAGAGCCAAGGGTGGTTTCAGGTGTGCCAGAATCAAATG
Source organism: Octopus bimaculoides (assembly GCF_001194135.2). Classification (NCBI taxonomy): domain Eukaryota; kingdom Metazoa; phylum Mollusca; class Cephalopoda; order Octopoda; family Octopodidae; genus Octopus; species Octopus bimaculoides. The sequence goes on from NC_068984.1 coordinate 72,627,904, forward strand.
GATTGATTCTTTTAAATTCCGACTTCAGCTTTGTCTTTCTTCCTTCCAGGTGTTCATAAAATAATACTAGGATTGACTTAATATTCATTTAAAGCAGAAATGAATATATTTATAATAGAAAGCACTGCATTTCCTCAATCCCCATCAAAATCACATCTTACCATTAAATTTCTAGCCTTCAACAACTGGAAAGATGATACAAAGTTCACTCAGAATTAAAAGACCATAATTAAATACATTTATTTAGTCTGATGTTCTTATCAAATGAAAGAAATTAAACTGAACTTGCAAGTCCCTAAGTTAAGCTGAATAGTGTCATAATAGGTTTAATTGTATGATAGAGATGCTCCACTCTCTTTATATTAGATGCCAATAAGAATTGCAAGAAAAGCAACCTAAAGTAACATAAAACTCTAATAAACTTGCTATGCCTGGAACTTTGGCACAGGTATAACTGTGTGGTTAAGATGTTACCTCCCAACCACATGATTTCAGATTCAGCCCCACTGCAAACCATCTTGGGTAAATGTTTTTTCTATAACCCTGAGTTGATCAAAACCTTGTGAATGGATTTCATAAGACAGAAAGAAGCCAATTTATCTATATGTGTGTGTGGTTGTGCTTTGTTGTCCTACATCGTTCATGGCTGTAAACAAGTGTCATACCATACAAATGGCACCCTTTCTTTCCAATTTTCCATGAAAATGTCTGGTCATGGGGAAATATTATCTTACTTGGAAACAAAGGTGGGCAGGTGACAAGACGAGAAAATTTATCGCACCCATGCAAATAAGGAAAAATGGATATTAAAACAATGACAATGATTCACAACCTGATGACATCCTTCAGTTGCATATAAGCTAGCTGTTTGCAATAACACAAAGACAGTCATTGCATGCTTAAAGGAAACAGTTGTAACCACTCTTTAAGCATTTCAACCAGCCACTAATATTTTATGTTTCATGTTCAAACAATCCAGATCCGGTCTCTCACATCTACCCTACAATGCTATACTAAAAATAAACAAGAACATCATATCATAACACTATGAAATAATGCATGATTAATTCAAAACAATGAATAAATAAGCATTACATTTAAAAGAAATCCGAATTCTAAAGGACTAATGCATTTAAGTTTATAAATGTTGAACCTCACAATTTGTTGTTAGGCTGCAAGACAGAAAAATAATCAAAATCATTTCAGCTGTGATGATCCCTTATTTTTCCTATGTGCAAGGAACTTAAGACTACATTATCCATGCTGCTTTTAAAATTGTAAGGTATGAATTGTATCTATTTCTAGGCTGTGATTTATCTGGAGGCTCTTATCAATGACATCTCATGTATTTGACTAGATTATATTAAAAATGCATCCCACAGCCAATGAATATTTCAGCCTCATTGGTAATTCAAGTAAAATCCACACAGGAGACATACATTAGCATTGAGTATTTGATACATACACACACACATCTAAAAACAAGTATGTGGTTTATTCCACTTATTAAATATCAGAATTGCTAGCTCAGCTATTTCTACAAATAGTCTTCTGAATAAGAGAGCTATACCACCTACCTTCTGGAATTATGTTTCCACCTTCATTTTATTTCTATGGGTCAAGTGTTTCTTTTGCAATACAAGACTCTCAACTTTCCAACTGTAAGCATTGCACTTTCTCCAAATTAAGGAAAATTATTTTATTGCATAAAATTCTGATTTAATAAAATCCTTGGGGGGGGAAAAAAAACCATATGTTGAGACATGGTTAATGCCTTTTAATGTAATTGACCAAGCACCCATTTTCTTTACCATTTAATGTGCTGGTGCCATGCTAAAAGCATCCAGCACACTGTTAAAGGGTTGGCATTAAGGAAAGGCATCAAGTCAGAAACCAAGACAATTAAGACTGGAACCTGGTGAAGCTCACCAGCTGTGGTCAAACAATCCAAACCATACCAGCATGGAAAATGAAGAGAATATATTTAAACTTGCGTGTTCATGAGAACCATTAGCAATCAACCCCTACCTCGTTAAGTATAGTTATATAAAATAACTAAATGAAGTCTAATGTCATTGGTAATACATAATGAAGGCATCATACCCAGCTCACTAACTTTAATACCCAAAGTATATTCATAGAAAGAAGCATTCCACCCACATTAATAAGTTCAGTTGCAGCTTTTTCAGGAACATTCAATATTCATAAATAAATTTAAACACTTTTCCTAGAAAAGTTATTTCATTTCAGATATATAATTGAATAACTGAAATAAATCTTGGAAAAAGCTCAGCCAATCAACCAATGTTTTGGGAGACAATATTAGAAAATGATTAACACATTTAATCTTTATTTTTTTCTTTGTTAAAAAAAATTTAATTTTCTATAATTTTAGCACCAAGACATTAGAAAACAGCTACAAATTGATCTGTGCCATTTGCTTCATCTGCACGAGTAAAATTTAGTGGAAGCTGCTTATTATAATCAAGGATAATGTTATCACATGGGTATTGTTATTAAAATTAGTAGATAAACTCCTTATCAATTATCAGCTGATTATTATGAAAAATCTATCTCGAAGAGATAATTAAGGTGGATGCTACAAAAATGAACTCCAGTACTTAGTTATGTTCTTTGAAATTAAGTTCAAATCCTTCAGGAGTGACCATTGTTGTTTATTACAGGGAAGTAGAGAGGAGGCAAAGAAGTACTGGTAGCTTAGTCAATTTCATCAATTGTTCCTGCTACGAACACAAGTGTTGTTGTTTCAATATTTTAATAGAAGTCAATATTGTTGTCTTTATATAAAAAAAAATAAAATAAAAGACATTGCCAGTATTTTCGTTGTAATTGACAAAGGACATCTTTCATTACAAGATCATTTTAACATCCAGCTTTCTATGCTTGCATGGATCGGATAAAATTTATGAAAAGATTTTTTACAGTCACATGCCCATCCTGCTACCAACCCTCACTTGTTTTCTGGTGATAGACTTCCTCATGAGAGGATGTTTCCAAAGAATGAATAGGACAGCACTTTTATGATGGTGGCACTCATTTACAACTATCACACATTCTCAATACGAGATACACACACACACATATATATGTGGGTTGGGAAAAGTTCAGAGAGCTACTACCTCCGTTAGTAACAAAGGGCCTCTCCTTCAGAGTGGAAAGCAAATTGTATGATGCCTGTGTACAAACAGCTTGCTACATGGCAGTGAAACATGTTGAGGATATGCAGAAGCTTGAAAGAAATGAAGCCAGTATGCTCGATTGGATGGATAATGTTAGTGTGCACACAAGACAGCGTGAAGGATTTGAGGGTACAGCTGGGTACACAGGGCATCAGATGCCACGTGCAAGAGAGTAGACTGTGCTAGTACGGCCATGTAATGCATATGAAAACAATTGCATCAAGGAGTATTGAACTCTAATCATGGAGAGAACATGTCGAAGGAAGACATGGAATGAATTGGTGAAAAAGGATCTTCAGATGTTGATCCTCAAAGTGGGGATGACAAGGCACTAAGATGTCTGGTGATTTGCTAAGTAAATATGTGGTCATCCTTGCATACAAGTATGTCACCTGCATCCCTCATCTTGCAGCCGTGTGTGTGTGTGTGTGCAGGTGCCACATAAGAGCACTGTAAAGTGGTTGGCATTAGAAAGGGCATCCCACTGTAGAAACCATGCCAAAACAGATATAAAGCACAGGCAGCTCTCCAGCTCCTGTAAAACTGTTCAACCCATGCCAGCATGGAAAATGAAAAGAGTCAGTAATTGTAGACCAATAGTCTACCTAACATCTTTTTCCATCTATAATGAGGTTGTAGAAACCTTACAAACATTCATGACTGTTCAATGTACAAGAAAATGAATTAGGTTATTGTGAAAGCTAAAACCTAGGGATTTCACCCACAGATGTGCTAGACAAGACTCAACAACAAAATGGTGAAATGTTTCTGATGATGGAATCACTGTTTTGAAATACACAATTTAGTTTCATAAGTGGACACTTTTCCAAGTAGACTAGCACATTTTTTTTAGAATGACACAGATTTATACTTGTTAAATTTCTTTGCAGAATTATTGAGTCAGTTTTACTTGCACCTCTGCAATTGTGTCAGGTGTAATACCTAAATATTGTTTTAGAGATAGCAACAGGATACAGGAACCATATACACACATACATATATATAACTTTACAGCTAGCCATATGCAACCCAAATAGTTTACTTATGCTCAAGCCAGCTGAAGCCGGCCTTTCACACCTACCCTACAATGTAATTCTAAAATTAACCATTACACTATTGAAATCTCAAAGCTATGAGATAATGCATGATTAACTCAAAATAAGGTGAATAAATAAGCATAACATTTGACAGAGTAACCTGAATGCTAAAGGGTTAAACTCTAATAAGAATGAGTACATAAGTACACAAAATGAAGTAAGCCAAGAAATTTTAATTACTTAAAATTACAGCTTGAATGATGAGCAAAGTGAGTATCTGACTAATTCTAATTAAATTTAAAAAAGGGCTTAATTTCAATTAAATGTGGAATGTGCAGGCAATTTTTTTTTATTTAATCTATTGCAATACATGAAATAACATTTTAATCTCTAAAACACGTATATGCAAACAAAAACTAAGAATTATGAGTAGATTAATCGCTAATGTTTTTAACAATCAGTTATATTAAACAATCGGAGAGAAAACAAATTCAAATGGATATACTATACAGGCAGCCGACTGTGTTAATAGTGTTGGCTAGAGCTTAGTTTTTTTAACACAAAGTGGATGGGTTTCTTTTGAATTCCAACTGATTTTATCATATTGTAAAGCATGTCAGAATATATATATATATCTCAAGCTTAGAAGCTTGAATAAACTCTTCATACTCATTGTTCAGTTTTCGACACTCAAGTTGTAA
>NC_068984.1:72632851-72644093 GCF_001194135.2 Octopus bimaculoides
AAAAACTAGTCATACCCCATTAAAGTGTCAGATCACCATCTGCGATCTGAAATACAAGATTACATGCATACACACACACAGAATTTTCAGAGAAACCACAAACACATCATCGTTGTTTAATGTCTGTTTTCCATGCTGGCATGTATGTATATAATGGGCTTCCAAACAGTTTCCATCTTGTAAATTTACTCACAAGGCATTAGTTCGCCAGGGGTCATAGAAAACACTTACCCAAAGTGTTGCACAGTTATACTGAACCCAAAACCAAGTGGTTGCAAAGCAAGTTTCTGAACCACATTGCCATGCTTGCATCTACACATGCACACACCCATTATATTTAAGTTTTTAAAATATATAAGTTAAAAATTAGAGATCAATATAGCTACAGTAAACTTTCACTAGATAGTTACTGTCATCCAAAAAATTCATGTTTATTTACATAAAAATTAAAATAAAATAAAATAAAGCAGTATAATTTTTTTAATTCCATTATAAACTTTGGCTTTCCTCAGTAGATGTAGCATCAGCAGACCCTTCTTTGTCTTCTGTATTTTCTGATTCACCAATGGCAGACTGAAATATATACATTTTTAAAAAAGTGTAAAAGATATATCACAAGTCAGGTTGTATTTATTTAATTTGAAAACAATAAGAAATTGTTTATTTTCATCAACCCTTTTCCAACCATATTTCTGTTAAAACTTTTCTATATGCTGCTCTTTGGAACTTTAATACAAAGAAGTTTGAAGGAGAATGTTTGTATGAGAGTCAGAATCAATCTCAGGCAGGTTGGTTTAAAAAAAAATGTTAACCCTTTCATGACTATATTTCAATAATAAATATCTTACTTACATAGCAAGTTTTTCAAATGTTTGATGAGGGAAAAGTTAATTTTATCAACAAGTACAATGAAATAAAGTCAGCCCCAGTAGGATTTGCAATCAGAATGCAAAGCAATGGAAATAAAGACTATTGTTGCTGTCAGATCAGCCAATTTCAACAACAAATATATTCCCCCTGTTGGAGCAATTTACTAAAATAAACTTCATTAGTAAGCTGGTGATTAAAACAAATTGAGCACAAATGTATCAACTTGTGGTCGAAAGCTTTTACTTCAAATATGATTTAATAAAATGACTAGTCTTATATCTTAAGATAGTGGAATTCTCAAGCTGGTTGTGCTAAATAAAGGGTTGAAAATATGAGATTCAAGCAGGCATAATGATTGTATGTGTTAATTGTAGTACACTCTTGTTGGCTTGAGAGAGAGTGCGAGAGGCACATATAAAGCACTCACTACACTTTTGGAGTGGTTGGTATTAGAAAGGACATTCAACTATAGAAACCTTGCCTAATCAGATTGAAATTTGGTGCAGCTCCCCAGTTTACAGTCAAACTATCCAACCCATACCAGCATGGAAAATGAATGTTAAATGAGGATGAAGATGCAGATGTGTGAGGCAGTGGAATCAAAGCTAGGAACACGTAACTGTAAAGTGGACTCACTGATTATTTAATGAAGCTTGTGCTAAATGACAACACTACTGATGACTCAACAAGTCTCTACATGGTTGCCCAACTTGCAAGAAAGAGCACACAAATAATCTTCAAATCGCATCTAACTATTCCAAGGTATGCATATCAAATGTAGTTCTGAATGTACAAAAAGTTGAGACAGTTATAGAGGGAAAGACAAGAGATTTGCTCAATCAACAACTAGATGCAGCAGCTTCACTTTTGATAACAACACTCATGAACCTTATAATACAAAACTACCCATTTTGGTATGTCTACAATGAAATTAAAAACTTCTGTTGTAACCCTTTGTTAGCTTAGTAAAGAAAAACCTAATTATTTTACGAAATCACTCAGGCAATGTACTCCAGAAATATGAAAAAACGTCTATTAACCCATTAAGTCCCACTGTCCTATAAACAGGACACTAAATGAGAACATTAAATAAGCTATATCACATTGTCTCAGTGTCCTAATTATAGGATACTGAGTATTTCTATTTCTACTTGAAGTAAAGGAGTTTTAATAATTTTTTTCTTTTCATTTTAACCTATTTTCAATCATCTGTAAAAATTTAAAAGTAATATTCAGAAATTTAAGTACTCTGGGACTTAATGGGTTAAGGGGAAATATGTTTTAAATTTTACCTGTACAAGATTTGCAAAATCCTCAGCTTTTGATGCCAGCTCAGATAATGTTTCATTTTCATGTTTTAACATGTCATTTTCAAAAGTCAGCTAAAAGGATAAAAATGTAAAACATGTATTTCGTTTTTTTTTATTTATCAATACATAAAAGGATGAAAAAGATTGATACATACTTCCTCAACTTTGGACTTTAATTGTTTGTTTTCCTCATGTAACTAAAAAAATAAAAAATTTAAAAAAAAACGGAGTTTAGCTCACCACTGAACAAATGTATTTGAAATTTAATTCAATTAAGTAAGCAATTTCTAGAAATTGCTTACTTTCTAGAAACTTCAGTTAGATTTTTTTTTTAAAGTATGGCAATACACAATTTTTGTGACAGAAAAACATACCTAAGAGAATGGAAGAAAACATTATGAAGAAGGAGAAAAAAACATACATGGGCTGATAAAACTTCACAAGAATAAAGCAATCCACATATATATCACTTCATGCAAAAGCCAACAGAGGCAGTCTCAAAGAAACCTGATGAGTGGCATACTATACACCAAACCCAAATAATCTTCAAAAACAGACACGAATTTTTCCTTGACCATATTTCTAATGAAGAGATTATTTTAATTGGCTTTCAATATACCTTGGAAAAGTATAGTAAAATATCACATTTTATATTTTGGTAATGACCAGCTGCAATTATTTAGGTTACAAGATCTTCAATTATAAACACTTTAGTACAAGAGGATGTGCATTTAAATCAGTTACAATGAAAATTAGTGATATGTGAACTTGGCACACCAAATCAACTGTAAAAGGTTGGTATGTTTAGAAGTGGCTGATACCAACCAAAGTTGAAGTAGATAAAGACAACACTTTTTGTTAGGATGGAAAGAGATCAAAAGAGAAAGGCTTTAGCATTGTGAAACCAATAGGAAAAGTGTATCAAGTAACTTAAATACTAGAAAAGAACAGAACATATTTCCCATGAAATTTAATTCAATTAAGTAAGCAATTAGTAAAGTCTGACTTTCTAGAAACTTCAATTAGATTTCTTTTTTAAAGTATAGCAATACACAATTTTTGTGTCAGAAAAACATACCTAAGAGAATGGAAGAAAACATTAAGGAGAAAGAACACATGATAATGCATTTTGGTAAGCTGCTACAAAGGTGCATGCCACAGTACAGTTCAAAAGTTCTTTGACATAAGCAGGAGAATATACTAGCACAAAAATTTCTCCTAGACTTTTATGATTGGTACCCAGAGAGGTCTCTGTAGCAGAAAGGCTACAAACATTTCTATTTATAGGGAAAAATAGGATCACAGCTACTTGTGGCTTTTTACTTGAAAAAAGCATGGTTAAATTTGGCAGAATGATTGCAGATGTTATCACATACCTAAAGTTCTCAACTACATTCAAGCTGCAAATTACAAACAGTGAATACGTATCTTTATTCTGGAAGTACATATATTGCACATGACAAGATATTTTGTGCAAATCGAATTGTGTAGCTGTGCTTATAGTTGTAGCCATGAAGTAGTGGTTATACAACAAAAGCACTAATGAATTATGTGCTGCATCAGCAACTTGCAGATTTATACTGTACTCCACTACGGGAACAATTTACAGTCAGACAGAATGGAGCAGAAGAAATTTAAGTGGCTGGACCTTTGACAGAACAGTGCTGTGAACAATATACAAATTGAGCATTTCAACTTCTCCAGCTTTCATTTGAGAAGATATTACAAAATGAAGCATACAGAGCTAATGATAGCCACCAGGTATTGAAAGCAAGAATTTGTTTTTATTCCAACTGTTCATTTTAATGCATTTGGAATCAGAAATGAACCCTTCCATCCTAATTCTATGCAAGATTTTGTTGACTTACAATCTAAACATCAAATTAACCCTTTTGATATCAATTTAGAACAACTCATTTACAAGTTAGGATTTTCCATCATAATTTTAGCCAAGAATCATTTGTAATGTTCTAAACACCTAAATTAATTCTCTATTTTCAAAACTAAGTGAAATATTTAGATGATGCCCTTCGTTAAGATTGGCTAATAACGAAGTAAATTACTTAGTTAAATTTTTTCAAATTCATGATTATTTTCAATGTCACATTTTCTTTGTAAACAGACATTGAGACATTTCTTGAATTGACCAAGTCAACGAACAAACTATTTGGCAAGGAGATTGAACAACACATTAAGACAAATGATGTTTGCCAACTTGCAAGACTTTAGCTGTAAAATTTTACACTCTATACCAGATTCACTTTGCATTAACTGAAAGACTTACTCAGGCAGCAACCTGAATATTTTCATATTATCACTAAAGACAATTGTTCATTTACGAGCCCAGCAATGTTCAGTAAAATCTTGTTTTGCCATCCCTTTTCACTGCCCTAGGTCATTACCGAACAATATATCAACTGAAATGATGAAAAACAGCAGCTGTAAGAACGTTTTCATAACTCTGCTTTTGAGCTTGAGGCAATAATTCTAAAATCTTACTTGTATCACTGTTTAACCTCTAAGTTTCATTGCGACAATTAACCAGATTAAATACAAGTTGGTCTTAGAATTCAATCATTAGTGGCAGAAAAAATGCCCACCATACTAAAAATATTATCTCACCTAGCCTAGAGGAACATAAGCATATACATGGTGAATTAATTAGAACCACAAGGGTTAAACAAAGAGGTGACAATACAAGAGACAAGTGGGGTCAGGGATTTATTGAATGACCTGAATATATAATTACAAAAGAAGATGAAATAAAAAAATGGATGCGGAATGGGTTTGACCCACCAACCACATTCTTGCATTGCACCGTTCATTTTGTCTTTTTATTTTTAAACTCCGCTTATTCTGGCACTTACATACCCAACATTCAGACTACTCTAGACATGCTTTCCCTCTTAGGTGATATAAAAAGAGGTTCACTAAAGCATGCCCAGAGGCAAAGGTACCTGATGCGATACCTCTTCCACATCGCTTCTTTCGCTATAGCTATTTTGACTAGAAAACAAAATTTCTCTTCTTTTAGAGGAGGTGGCAGAATGATCTTATTAATCAATTTGGCTGACAGCTGAACTCTCCCCAGCTGTGACAGTACCCATTTGGTAGAAACACACAGTTCCGAGACACGGACACTGTGTGATTGCGTGCAGAACAGTTTTGTTGCCCCATCTGCAATGTGGGCATATAGGCGAAACAGTGACACCGTGCCTCATGAGTTTATCACAAACTGGCAAGGCATTTCGGAAGCACAGCCGAGCCAGGAACCGCTGGAAGTTGTCCATAGGTCCCCGGCTGAAAGTCCTTTGATGCAGGTTGGCAAGCCGACTTTCATCGAAACCCAGAGTCTGCCCCATCACACTTGCGCTCTACCAGCACATACACAAAGAAACAGCTTTAATATCAACAGCCCTTTGAACCTAAAATACTAAATTTGTATTCCTCTTCATCATGATGTGTGCTTGATGGTTGCAAACAATGCCTTCTTAATCAACAGTGTGGTTGCTTCTTGAAATGTGTGATCTTTCTAAACAAAATGTTCATCGAACTGGTGTCACTCGTTTCCAGTTCATTGCATAATTCCATATAAGCTGTTTGTTGTGCAGTACACTGGGAAATCATTACCTCATTTGGAAATAAGTAGGATCAAGAAGGCCATACAAAACTATTCCAATCTACTCTCCTCTGATCCATGCTAGCACAACAGGAACATTTAAGACATTGGGCAGCTGCTTATGCTAGTACACCACTGAAGCTATGGTAGGAAGAAAAAAATATTTGCCAAAAAAGCTGTACAGTAGGATCATACCAGAACCAATCGGTTACAAGATGAACTTAACCCCACACATAATTAGATCATGGATCTTATCACCTCTTGACAAATGAGGTGGTGAGAATGGGTGAAATACTGACCAGTGTTTCTAAATGTGCTAAAAGATTTATAAAACTGTAACAAGATAAAAAAATGAGATGTAAATAATCAAAACTAGCATTTATAAATTAGTCTTTTTGAAGAAATGGCAAAAAAACACCTTCAACAGCAATAGTAAAATGCTGCATTATCTTTTAATATGAAGCCATTTAACCAAAGACTAGTCAGGTTCCAACACGATTTCAATAATGCATAACAATGAATGTAACAAAAAAAAAAAAAAAAAAAAAAAAAAAAAAAAGCATGAGAGATGAAAAGAGAGAGAGCAAAAGAGTTAGAGAGAATGAAGAGAAAGAGTTAGAGGAAGAGATGAGACACAGCTTGAAAAGAGTGTGGAAGACAAGGGAAGTGAAAATGAAAGACAGTATTAGTGAAGAATGAGAGAAAGAAGATGTGATTATTAAACTTGGAAAATGGAACCCTAAAGGTTGATAGACTAATAATGAAAGAAAGAATTATTTGAAATGTCAAATTATATTTAGTATCAAATTTGTTATCAAAGAGAAAAACAGAAGATGTATCCATACTGCTTTATTTTCTTCTAAAGTTTCAGCAAGGGCTTGCCGTTGTTGTTCAGAATAATCTTTCCAGTAGGTTTCAGGAATATTTGCTGAAAAAAATATTGTCATCATTATTACATAAAAAAAAAAAAGAGAAAAAAGAGAAAGAAAAGGCAGTACAGAACAACTGAAAGCCAATGAAGCAGCCTGACCTACACTGCTCAGCTTGGTAGAAATAACAGTCAAAGTTTCCTAAAATCAGTCGTAAACAAACAAAAGAAAAAAGTTGCAGGTATGGTTTTGTGGCAAGAAATTAGCTTCCCAACCCCTATGGTTTCAGGTTCAATCCACCTGTTTGGCACCTTGGGCAAGTGTCTTCTACAATAGTCTCAGGCCAATCAAAGCCTTATAAATGGATTTGGTAGAAAGAGAAAGAAACCCATTGTATAAGTGTGTGTGTGTGTGTGTGCGTGCTAAGTGCTTGTCTGCTCCTTCTACAGCTTGACAACCAGTGGTTTGTTTATGTTCCAGTAACTGAACTGGTTCAGCAAAAGAGACCGAAAGAATAAGTACTGGGGTCAATTGCTTTGGCTAAAGCCTTTCAAGGCAGTGCCCCAAGCAGCAGTCCAATGACCGAAGCAAATGAAGATAAAAACCCCTAATGAAATAGAACAGAACTCTTACTCCAGTGAATTAAATTCTAAGATGATGTGGTGACTAAATCCTTATCCACCTCCTCCACTTAAAGTCAGCAAAATTTGTAAATCTATTTTGATACTTAGATTACTCAACTCTGAGATCAAAGCATTCAATTGCTTAAATTCTACTTCATGAATCAAAGGTTGAAGAATACCTAAGTAAGATATCACAGCAAATTGCTACAAGGTGTGAAGGAAACCACCAAAGGGTGAACACTGTTTCAACTCCCACCCACCTCCATCACTACTTCAACTTCTAAAGTTCACATAGGCTCAATGGGACACTTAATATTAAAATCCAAGTAGCAAGATGGCAGAATCATTAGAAAGGTGAATGTAATGCTTAGCATCCTTTCGGGGGTTCATAAAGCACCAGATAAGCACCGGCATCGATATAATTGACTAGCACCCTCTAAAATTTCAAGGGATAAAAAAAAAGCAATGAGTGCAATCTGATTTAATGAGTACCTTAATTCTAATCTATGACAACACATACATGGGTGTTCAAATTCCTGAAGAAGATTACAAAAAGAAAAATCAGTTGAAATGATCCCTTGTCTAATGTATTGAGTTTAGTTTACACATATGCAATGCTGGTTGAAAAACTGACTTCCTCTAAAATTACACAATAGCATCAAAACATTTCATAAATCAAAGATATCAATTAAATACTAAAGATGAATAGTTAAGATTATATATAATTTCATAACTATTAACCTTATCTTTAAAGATAAAATATTTACAGCTATATTATGTTTCAATCAATTCAATAACCATCCTTATCCTGAATGTATACACAGTACCAGACAAATTCAAACACCCACCCGCCCACCATCACCATCATACACACACACACAAACTAAATTAGCATTCTTATATCCAAGTATATAAGTCAGTAGCCTTAGTGGATAAAGTAATATTTCCAAGAGCTTTATTCAAATGACATCTGATTTTTTTTTTTGTTGTTGGTTGCAGTTTTTGCCCAACCCTCATCAACCATGACTATCCAGACTTTTGATTAAGACATCCCAGCTGTAAGCATCCTGTCTTTTTCTACTACATACACAGGCAACCAATTTGTCCAATGTTGTGGGCTCATAGGTGCTGATGACATGTAAGCACACTCAGTACACTATATCAAGTGACTGGCATTAGGAAGGGCATCCAGCTGTAGAAACCATGTCAAACACACGAAGCCTGGGAAGCTCTTTAGCTGGCCAGCTCCAGTCAAACTGTCCAGCCAATGTCACCATGGAAAACGGACGTTAAATGAGGTTTTCTAAAGCAGTGGGAAATAATTTATGAGAGGTTTGTTTGACAGCTATTTCTATTAAGCAACCACACAAGATCCCACAATAGCTGCTATACACTATACTTGAAAATCACAATCCTATTTGTTCATCATACTGCCTCAAGAAGTCTTGACCAACATGTGCCAACATGGAAAAAGAAAGACGTATGCATAAACACATCTAACAAGTTACAGTAGCTATCTCCTATTAATTTTCACTCACAAGACTGACTGATGGCATCAACTACTTGCCAAAGATGCTGGACATTGTGATCAAACTTGAAACCATGCAGTTGCAAACATCTTAATCATATTAAGAAGATGCTTTTAAACTAAAGGTAAAACATCAGATCGAATTATCTCCAATCTATACTGTAAATATTGTAAGAAATAAACATATGTAAAAAAGTTAAGATCATAAGGAAAAGAAAGCATGGCTGTGTGGTGAGAGGCTTGCTCCCCAAACACAGGTTTACAAGGTCAGTCCCACTGTGTGGCACCTTGGGCAAGTGTTTTGTAATGCAGTCTTGAGCCAACTGAAGCTTTGTGAATGGATTTGGTAGAAACAGATTGGAAGAAACGTGCCTGTGTGCATTTATATGTACACACACACACACACACATGTATTTATATCTCCATCGATTGACAACTAGTATTGGTGTATTTTCATCCCAGTAACTTAGCGCTTTGGTAAAAGACTACAACTAAAGCAAGTAAAAGTATATATAATCAGAAAAGACACATAGAAACTAAAAGAAAAAAAGTGAAATGAAGAGGAGCTGAAGGAAATATAATTACTTTCACACATTAATTCATTAGCCTCCTTTTCTGCGCTCTCTATGTTGGAGGTCTGCACAAGCCTTCTCTCAGTTTCTGTTGCCTTCCCTTCTGGTTTCGGTGAGTTTAAGTTCAGCTTTGAGTCTTGCAAAACAAGTGTTCTCTGTGTGGAATCAACCAACTTCGATTTTCCTGACTGTTTTACCACCATAATAGAAATAAACAGTTAATTTTTGAAATAAACTTACAAAAGAAAAAGCAAAACTATTTTATAAATAATAGATAACATTTTCATTAAAATATTGTGATATTGGTTATTTGTATTGTGAAAGTTCAAGCATTCGATAAACATTTTTCCAATTAAGAATATGATTCAAAAATTTATCTCTTAAAAAGGATAAAAGTTTTCAAAACAAAGTATAACTATATCAAGTTAGAAAATTTAACTTTTTTTCTTTTAGAGATTATTTGCTAATTTACTAAGAAACTATATTAAAAATTGAAATCTCCCAACATTTAAATAAAACTGCAGATATTGACTTTTAAGATTGTCCACAAAGCTGATTTTCGCTAAGTGGAATTTATAGCTGTTTGAATTCTCGCCAATTGCAAAGAAAATTAATGGCTAGAACTCAAAAGGGTAAAAACAGAATGCTGATAGGGATTACAGCCATAATTAAATTAAACATTACAAAGCACTTTGTATAGTGTTTAAAAACCGACTGAATCACCACCTAAATATAACCAACTTACAACCAAGATGCTCACTCAACTTATAAGAAATAGCTGTTCCAAATCTTCTCTAAATCACACCACTTATTACACGAGATTGCTGTAATTTGAATGTAGATCATAGGTCAACTCATTTAGAGTAGCCAGTTTACTTTTCTCTCACCAAAATTAAAGACCACGAAAGTTAAACATTAAACTCCTGTAAACTATAGTAGTCACTGTTTAACCACAAGACAATACTGAGCAAGCAGATCAATGATCTAAAGCACTTCAGTCAAAAACTTCCTAGGGTTCTTAAAGCTATTGTAAAGTACAGTACCTGGTATATCTGGTGTGGCGTTAATGACAATTTGGTTAGTATTCTAGTGGATTGACCAAACAACCAGAGAGGCTTCTTTGCTGACTTGTAATTTATCTTGATGACTCAGCAGAAACGAAACTGCCCTACACTTTTGACTTAACCCCTTAGCACTTAAACCAGCCACACCCAGCCCAAATATTCTACCCATTTTATGTTCAAACCAATCAAATCTGACCTCTCACATCTACCCTACAATGTTATTCTTTAAATAAACAATCATCAACATCATCATTTAGCGTCTGCTTTTCCATGCTGGCATAGGTTAGACTGGAACTGGCAAGCAGGATAGCTACACCAAGCTCCAGCCTGATTAGTTATGGTTTCTATGACTTGATGCTCTTCCTAATGCCAACCCCTCCAGGAGTCTAATGGGTGCTTTTTATGTCCTACCAGAATGGCTGCTGGCCACAATTATGATTTCACTTGGCTTGATGAATCATATCTTTCAAAATCTCAAATGCTACAAAATAAATGCGTGATTAATTGAAAACAGAATGAATGAATAAGCATTGTATTTAACAAAGTAACCTGAATGCTAAAGGGTCAGATTCCATTAGGTCAATTTTGTTTTTCAACCATGCCAAATTAAGTTCAGCTAGTGTAATGAAGATAGCTTTATCAATTCTTTTACCACCACCACAAAAAGCTGGTCTGTGCTTATATTTGTAGGAATACAACTCAACACATGAAAGAATAAACAGCTCAGTAAGTACAACTGAACAGTGTAGTTCAAATCACTGCTCCATATACAGTTGCAAGAGAAATA